>NW_024412159.1:0-120749 GCF_016920715.1 Anopheles arabiensis
TGTGTACTTCGTTCAGTTACGTATTGATGATGTAACAACGATGTGGAATGTAAAAACTCAACATCAAATTTCAAGGCCATTCAAATAGTGCAAGATGGCTTCATTTGGATGAAACATGGCCGTAACAACGATAATAGATGGCAACAAAATTCAACATCAAATTTCAAGGCCATTCAAATAGTGCAAGATGGCTTCATTTGGATGAAACATGGCCGTAACAACGATAATAGATGGCAACAAAATTCAACATCAAATTTCAAGGCCATTCAAATAGTGCAAGATGGCTTCATTTGGATGAAACATGGCCGTAACAACGATAATAGATGGCAACAAAATTCAACATCAAATTTCAAGGCCATTCAAATAGTGCAAGATGGCTTCATTTGGATGAAACATGGCCGTAACAACGATAATAGATGGCAACAAAACTCAACATCAAATTTCAAGGCCATTCAAATAGTGCAAGATGGCTTCATTTGGATGAAACATGGCCGTAACAACGATAATAGATGGCAACAAAATTCAACATCAAATTTCAAGGCCATTGAAATAGTGCAAGATGGCTTCATTTGGATGAAACATGGCCGTAACAACGATAATAGATGGCAACAAAACTCAACATCAAATTTCAAGGCCATTCAAATAGTGCAAGATGGCTTCATTTGGATGAAACATGGCCGTAACAACGATAATAGATGGCAACAAAACTCAACATCAAATTTCAAGGCCATTCAAATAGTGCAAGATGGCTTCATTTGGATGAAACATGGCCGTAACAACGATAATAGATGGCAACAAAACTCAACATCAAATTTCAAGGCCATTCAAATAGTGCAAGATGGCTTCATTTGGATGAAACATGGCCGTAACAACGATAATAGATGGCAACAAAACTCAACATCAAATTTCAAGGCCATTCAAATAGTGCAAGATGGCTTCATTTGGATGAAACATGGCCGTAACAACGATAATAGATGGCAACAAAACTCAACATCAAATTTCAAGGCCATTCAAATAGTGCAAGATGGCTTCATTTGGATGAAACATGGCCGTAACAACGATAATAGATGGCAACAAAACTCAACATCAAATTTCAAGGCCATTCAAATAGTGCAAGATGGCTTCATTTGGATGAAACATGGCCGTAACAACGATAATAGATGGCAACAAAACTCAACATCAAATTTCAAGGCCATTCAAATAGTGCAAGATGGCTTCATTTGGATGAAACATGGCCGTAACAACGATAATAGATGGCAACAAAACTCAACATCAAATTTCAAGGCCATTCAAATAGTGCAAGATGGCTTCATTTGGATGAAACATGGCCGTAACAACGATAATAGATGGCAACAAAACTCAACATCAAATTTCAAGGCCATTCAAATAGTGCAAGATGGCTTCATTTGGATGAAACATGGCCGTAACAACGATAATAGATGGCAACAAAACTCAACATCAAATTTCAAGGCCATTCAAATAGTGCAAGATGGCTTCATTTGGATGAAACATGGCCGTAACAACGATAATAGATGGCAACAAAACTCAACATCAAATTTCAAGGCCATTCAAATAGTGCAAGATGGCTTCATTTGGATGAAACATGGCCGTAACAACGATAATAGATGGCAACAAAACTCAACATCAAATTTCAAGGCCATTCAAATAGTGCAAGATGGCTTCATTTGGATGAAACATGGCCGTAACAACGATAATAGATGGCAACAAAACTCAACATCAAATTTCAAGGCCATTCAAATAGTGCAAGATGGCTTCATTTGGATGAAACATGGCCGTAACAACGATAATAGATGGCAACAAAACTCAACATCAAATTTCAAGGCCATTCAAATAGTGCAAGATAGCTTCATTTGGATGAAACATGGCCGTAACAACGATAATAGATGGCAACAAAACTCAACATCAAATTTCAAGGCCATTCAAATAGTGCAAGATGGCTTCATTTGGATGAAACATGGCCGTAACAACGATAATAGATGGCAACAAACTCAACATCAAATTTCAAGGCCATTCAAATAGTGCAAGATGGCTTCATTTGGATGAAACATGGCCGTAACAACGATAATAGATGGCAACAAAACTCAACATCAAATTTCAAGGCCATTCAAATAGTGCAAGATGGCTTCATTTGGATGAAACATGGCCGTAACAACGATAATAGATGGCAACAAAATTCAACATCAAATTTCAAGGCCATTCAAATAGTGCAAGATGGCTTCATTTGGATGAAACATGGCCGTAACAACGATAATAGATGGCAGCAAAACTCAACATCAAATTTCAAGGCCATTCAAATAGTGCAAGATGGCTTCATTTGGATGAAACATGGCCGTAACAACGATAATAGATGGCAACAAAACTCAACATCAAATTTCAAGGCCATTCAAATAGTGCAAGATGGCTTCATTTGGATGAAACATGGCCGTAACAACGATAATAGATGGCAACAAAACTCAACATCAAATTTCAAGGCCATTCAAATAGTGCAAGATGGCTTCATTTGGATGAAACATGGCCGTAACAACGATAATAGATGGCAACAAAATTCAACATCAAATTTCAAGGCCATTCAAATAGTGCAAGATGGCTTCATTTGGATGAAACATGGCCGTAACAACGATAATAGATGGCAACAAAACTCAACATCAAATTTCAAGGCCATTCAAATAGTGCAAGATGGCTTCATTTGGATGAAACATGGCCGTAACAACGATAATAGATGGCAACAAAACTCAACATCAAATTTCAAGGCCATTCAAATAGTGCAAGATGGCTTCATTTAGGATGAAACATGGCCGTAACAACGATAATAGATGGCAACAAAACTCAACATCAAATTTCAAGGCCATTCAAATAGTGCAAGATGGCTTCATTTGGATGAAACATGGCCGTAACAACGATAATAGATGGCAACAAAATTCAACATCAAATTTCAAGGCCATTCAAATAGTGCAAGATGGCTTCATTTGGATGAAACATGGCCGTAACAACGATAATAGATGGCAACAAATTCAACATCAAATTTCAAGGCCATTCAAATAGTGCAAGATGGCTTCATTTGGATGAAACATGGCCGTAACAACGATAATAGATGGCAACAAAACTCAACATCAAATTTCAAGGCCATTCAAATAGTGCAAGATGGCTTCATTTGGATGAAACATGGCCGTAACAACGATAATAGATGGCAAAAACTCAACATCAAATTTCAAGGCCATTCAAATAGTGCAAGATGGCTTCATTTGGATGAAACATGGCCGTAACAACGATAATAGATGGCAACAAAACTCAACATCAAATTTCAAGGCCATTCAAATAGTGCAAGATGGCTTCATTTGGATGAAACATGGCCGTAACAATCATAATAGATGGCAACAAAATTCAACATCAAATTTCAAGGCCATTCAAATAGTGCAAGATGGCTTCATTTGGATGAAACATGGCCGTAACAACGATAATAGATGGCAACAAAACTCAACATCAAATTTCAAGGCCATTGAAATAGTGCAAGATGGCTTCATTTGGATGAAACATGGCCGGAACAACGATAATAGATGGCAACAAAACTCAACATCAAATTTCAAGGCCATTCAAATAGTGCAAGATGGCTTCATTTGGATGAAACATGGCCGTAACAACGATAATAGATGGCAACAAAACTCAACATCAAATTTCAAGGCCATTCAAATAGTGCAAGATGGCTTCATTTGGATGAAACATGGCCGTAACAACGATAATAGATGGCAGCAAAACTCAACATCAAATTTCAAGGCCATTCAAATAGTGCAAGATGGCTTCATTTGGATGAAACATGGCCGTAACAACGATAATAGATGGCAGCAAAATTCAACATCAAATTTCAAGGCCATTCAAATAGTGCAAGATAGCTTCATTTGGATGAAACATGGCCGTAACAACGATAATAGATGGCAACAAAACTCAACATCAAATTTCAAGGCCATTCAAATAGTGCAAGATGGCTTCATTTGGATGAAACATGGCCGTAACAACGATAATAGATGGCAACAAAACTCAACATCAAATTTCAAGGCCATTCAAATAGTGCAAGATGGCTTCATTTGGATGAAACATGGCCGTAACAACGATAATAGATGGCAACAAAACTCAACATCAAATTTCAAGGCCATTCAAATAGTGCAAGATGGCTTCATTTGGATGAAACATGGCCGTAACAACGATAATAGATGGCAACAAAACTCAACATCAAATTTCAAGGCCATTCAAATAGTGCAAGATGGCTTCATTTGGATGAAACATGGCCGTAACAACGATAATAGATGGCAACAAAACTCAACATCAAATTTCAAGGCCATTCAAATAGTGCAAGATGGCTTCATTTGGATGAAACATGGCCGTAACAACGATAATAGATGGCAACAAAATTCAACATCAAATTTCAAGGCCATTCAAATAGTGCAAGATGGCTTCATTTGGATGAAACATGGCCGTAACAACGATAATAGATGGCAACAAAACTCAACATCAAATTTCAAGGCCATTCAAATAGTGCAAGATGGCTTCATTTGGATGAAACATGGCCGTAACAACGATAATAGATGGCAACAAAACTCAACATCAAATTTCAAGGCCATTCAAATAGTGCAAGATGGCTTCATTTGGATGAAACATGGCCGTAACAACGATAATAGATGGCAACAAAACTCAACATCAAATTTCAAGGCCATTCAAATAGTGCAAGATGGCTTCATTTGGATGAAACATGGCCGTAACAACGATAATAGATGGCAACAAAACTCAACATCAAATTTCAAGGCCATTCAAATAGTGCAAGATGGCTTCATTTGGATGAAACATGGCCGTAACAACGATAATAGATGGCAACAAAACTCAACATCAAATTTCAAGGCCATTCAAATAGTGCAAGATGGCTTCATTTGGATGAAACATGGCCGTAACAACGATAATAGATGGCAACAAAATTCAACATCAAATTTCAAGGCCATTCAAATAGTGCAAGATGGCTTCATTTGGATGAAACATGGCCGTAACAACGATAATAGATGGCAACAAAACTCAACATCAAATTTCAAGGCCATTCAAATAGTGCAAGATGGCTTCATTTGGATGAAACATGGCCGTAACAACGATAATAGATGGCAACAAAACTCAACATCAAATTTCAAGGCCATTCAAATAGTGCAAGATGGCTTCATTTGGATGAAACATGGCCGTAACAACGATAATAGATGGCAACAAAACTCAACATCAAATTTCAAGGCCATTCAAATAGTGCAAGATGGCTTCATTTGGATGAAACATGGCCGTAACAACGATAATAGATGGCAACAAAACTCAACATCAAATTTCAAGGCCATTCAAATAGTGCAAGATGGCTTCATTTGGATGAAACATGGCCGTAACAACGATAATAGATGGCAACAAAACTCAACATCAAATTTCAAGGCCATTCAAATAGTGCAAGATGGCTTCATTTGGATGAAACATGGCCGTAACAACGATAATAGATGGCAACAAAACTCAACATCAAATTTCAAGGCCATTCAAATAGTGCAAGATGGCTTCATTTGGATGAAACATGGCCGTAACAACGATAATAGATGGCAACAAAACTCAACATCAAATTTCAAGGCCATTCAAATAGTGCAAGATGGCTTCATTTGGATGAAACATGGCCGTAACAACGATAATAGATGGCAACAAAACTCAACATCAAATTTCAAGGCCATTCAAATAGTGCAAGATGGCTTCATTTGGATGAAACATGGCCGTAAACAAAACTCAACATCAAATTTCAAGGCCATTCAAATAGTGCAAGATGGCTTCATTTGGATGAAACATGGCCGTAACAACGATAATAGATGGCAACAAAACTCAACATCAAATTTCAAGGCCATTCAAATAGTGCAAGATGGCTTCATTTGGATGAAACATGGCCGTAACAACGATAATAGATGGCAACAAAACTCAACATCAAATTTCAAGGCCATTCAAATAGTGCAAGATGGCTTCATTTGGATGAAACATGGCCGTAACAACGATAATAGATGGCAACAAAATTCAACATCAAATTTCAAGGCCATTCAAATAGTGCAAGATGGCTTCATTTGGATGAAACATGGCCGTAACAACGATAATAGATGGCAACAAAACTCAACATCAAATTTCAAGGCCATTCAAATAGTGCAAGATAGCTTCATTTGGATGAAACATGGCCGTAACAACGATAATAGATGGCAACAAAACTCAACATCAAATTTCAAGGCCATTCAAATAGTGCAAGATGGCTTCATTTGGATGAAACATGGCCGTAACAACGATAATAGATGGCAACAAAACTCAACATCAAATTTCAAGGCCATTCAAATAGTGCAAGATGGCTTCATTTGGATGAAACATGGCCGTAACAACGATAATAGATGGCAACAAAATTCAACATCAAATTTCAAGGCCATTCAAATAGTGCAAGATGGCTTCATTTGGATGAAACATGGCCGTAACAACGATAATAGATGGCAACAAAATTCAACATCAAATTTCAAGGCCATTCAAATAGTGCAAGATGGCTTCATTTGGATGAAACATGGCCGTAACAACGATAATAGAT
The DNA here is from genome assembly GCF_016920715.1 of Anopheles arabiensis. Classification (NCBI taxonomy): domain Eukaryota; kingdom Metazoa; phylum Arthropoda; class Insecta; order Diptera; family Culicidae; genus Anopheles; species Anopheles arabiensis. The sequence continues at coordinate 6,629 of NW_024412159.1, forward strand.
GGCAACAAAACTCAACATCAAATTTCAAGGCCATTCAAATAGTGCAAGATGGCTTCATTTGGATGAAACATGGCCGTAACAACGATAATAGATGGCAACAAAACTCAACATCAAATTTCAAGGCCATTCAAATAGTGCAAGATGGCTTCATTTGGATGAAACATGGCCGTAACAACGATAATAGATGGCAACAAAATTCAACATCAAATTTCAAGGCCATTCAAATAGTGCAAGATGGCTTCATTTGGATGAAACATGGCCGTAACAACGATAATAGATGGCAACAAAACTCAACATCAAATTTCAAGGCCATTCAAATAGTGCAAGATGGCTTCATTTGGATGAAACATGGCCGTAACAACGATAATAGATGGCAACAAAACTCAACATCAAATTTCAAGGCCATTCAAATAGTGCAAGATGGCTTCATTTGGATGAAACATGGCCGTAACAACGATAATAGATGGCAACAAAACTCAACATCAAATTTCAAGGACATTCAAATAGTGCAAGATGGCTTCATTTGGATGAAACATGGCCGTAACAACGATAATAGATGGCAGCAAAACAAAACATCAAATTTCAAGGCCATTCAAATAGTGCAAGATGGCTTCATTTGGATCAAACATGGCCGTAACAACGATAATAGATGGCAACAAAACTCAACATCAAATTTCAAGGCCATTCAAATAGTGCAAGATGGCTTCATTTGGATGAAACATGGCCGTAACAACGATAATAGATGGCAACAAAACTCAACATCAAATTTCAAGGCCATTCAAATAGTGCAAGATGGCTTCATTTGGATGAAACATGGCCGTAACAACGATAATAGATGGCAACAAAATTCAACATCAAATTTCAAGGCCATTCAAATAGTGCAAGATGGCTTCATTTGGATGAAACATGGCCGTAACAACGATAATAGATGGCAACAAAACTCAACATCAAATTTCAAGGCCATTCAAATAGTGCAAGATGGCTTCATTTGGATGAAACATGGCCGTAACAACGATAATAGATGGCAACAAAACTCAACATCAAATTTCAAGGCCATTCAAATAGTGCAAGATAGCTTCATTTGGATGAAACATGGCCGTAACAACGATAATAGATGGCAACAAAACTCAACATCAAATTTCAAGGCCATTCAAATAGTGCAAGATGGCTTCATTTGGATGAAACATGGCCGTAACAACGATAATAGATGGCAACAAAATTCAACATCAAATTTCAAGGCCATTCAAATAGTGCAAGATGGCTTCATTTGGATGAAACATGGCCGTAACAACGATAATAGATGGCAACAAAACTCAACATCAAATTTCAAGGCCATTCAAATAGTGCAAGATAGCTTCATTTGGATGAAACATGGCCGTAACAACGATAATAGATGGCAACAAAACTCAACATCAAATTTCAAGGCCATTCAAATAGTGCAAGATGGCTTCATTTGGATGAAACATGGCCGTAACAACGATAATAGATGGCAACAAAACTCAACATCAAATTTCAAGGCCATTCAAATAGTGCAAGATGGCTTCATTTGGATGAAACATGGCCGTAACAACGATAATAGATGGCAACAAAATTCAACATCAAATTTCAAGGCCATTCAAATAGTGCAAGATGGCTTCATTTGGATGAAACATGGCCGTAACAACGATAATAGATGGCAACAAAACTCAACATCAAATTTCAAGGCCATTCAAATAGTGCAAGATGGCTTCATTTGGATGAAACATGGCCGTAACAACGATAATAGATGGCAACAAAACTCAACATCAAATTTCAAGGCCATTCAAATAGTGCAAGATGGCTTCATTTGGATGAAACATGGCCGTAACAACGATAATAGATGGCAACAAAACTCAACATCAAATTTCAAGGCCATTCAAATAGTGCAAGATGGCTTCATTTGGATGAAACATGGCCGTAACAACGATAATAGATGGCAACAAAATTCAACATCAAATTTCAAGGCCATTCAAATAGTGCAAGATGGCTTCATTTGGATGAAACATGGCCGTAACAACGATAATAGATGGCAACAAAACTCAACATCAAATTTCAAGACCATTCAAATAGTGCAAGATGGCTTCATTTGGATGAAACATGGCCGTAACAACGATAATAGATGGCAACAAAACTCAACATCAAATTTCAAGGCCATTCAAATAGTGCAAGATGGCTTCATTTGGATGAAACATGGCCGTAACAACGATAATAGATGGCAACAAAACTCAACATCAAATTTCAAGGCCATTCAAATAGTGCAAGATGGCTTCATTTGGATGAAACATGGCCGTAACAACGATAATAGATGGCAACAAAACTCAACATCAAATTTCAAGGCCATTCAAATAGTGCAAGATGGCTTCATTTGGATGAAACATGGCCGTAACAACGATAATAGATGGCAACAAAACTCAACATCAAATTTCAAGGCCATTCAAATAGTGCAAGATGGCTTCATTTGGATGAAACATGGCCGTAACAACGATAATAGATGGCAACAAAACTCAACATCAAATTTCAAGGCCATTCAAATAGTGCAAGATGGCTTCATTTGGATGAAACATGGCCGTAACAACGATAATAGATGGCAACAAAACTCAACATCAAATTTCAAGGCCATTCAAATAGTGCAAGATGGCTTCATTTGGATGAAACATGGCCGTAACAACGATAATAGATGGCAACAAAACTCAACATCAAATTTCAAGGCCATTCAAATAGTGCAAGATGGCTTCATTTGGATGAAACATGGCCGTAACAACGATTAGATGGCAACAAAACTCAACATCAAATTTCAAGGCCATTCAAATAGTGCAAGATGATTTTATTTGGATGAAACATGGCCGTAACAACGATAATAGATGGCAACAAAACTCAACATCAAATTTCAAGGCCATTCAATAGTGCAAGATGATTTTATTTGGATGAAACATGGCCGTAACAACGATAATAGATGGCAACAAAATTCAACATCAAATTTCAAGGCCATTCAAATAGTGCAAGATGGCTTCATTTGGATGAAACATGGCCGTAACAACGATAATAGATGGCAACAAAATTCAACATCAAATTTCAAGGCCATTCAAATAGTGCAAGATGGCTTCATTTGGATGAAACATGGCCGTAACAACGATAATAGATGGCAACAAAACTCAACATCAAATTTCAAGGCCATTCAAATAGTGCAAGATGGCTTCATTTGGATGAAACATGGCCGTAACAACGATAATAGATGGCAACAAAACTCAACATCAAATTTCAAGGCCATTCAAATAGTGCAAGATGGCTTCATTTGGATGAAACATGGCCGTAACAACGATAATAGATGGCAACAAAACTCAACATCAAATTTCAAGGCCATTCAAATAGTGCAAGATGGCTTCATTTGGATGAAACATGGCCGTAACAACGATAATAGATGGCAACAAAACTCAACATCAAATTTCAAGGCCATTCAAATAGTGCAAGATGGCTTCATTTGGATGAAACATGGCCGTAACAACGATAATAGATGGCAACAAAACTCAACATCAAATTTCAAGGCCATTCAAATAGTGCAAGATGGCTTCATTTGGATGAAACATGGCCGTAACAACGATAATAGATGGCAACAAAACTCAACATCAAATTTCAAGGCCATTCAAATAGTGCAAGATGGCTTCATTTGGATGAAACATGGCCGTAACAACGATAATAGATGGCAACAAAACTCAACATCAAATTTCAAGGCCATTCAAATAGTGCAAGATGGCTTCATTTGGATGAAACATGGCCGTAACAACGATAATAGATGTAGCAAAACTCAACATCAAATTTCAAGGCCATTCAAATGGTGCAAGATGGCTTCATTTGGATGAAACATGGCCGTAACAACGATAATAGATGGCAACAAAACTCAACATCAAATTTCAAGGCCATTCAAATAGTGCAAGATGGCTTCATTTGGATGAAACATGGCCGTAACAACGATAATAGATGGCAACAAAACTCAACATCAAATTTCAAGGCCATTCAAATAGTGCAAGATGGCTTCATTTGGATGAAACATGGCCGTAACAACGATAATAGATGGCAACAAAACTCAACATCAAATTTCAAGGCCATTCAAATAGTGCAAGATGGCTTCATTTGGATGAAACATGGCCGTAACAACGATAATAGATGGCAACAAAACTCAACATCAAATTTCAAGGCCATTCAAATAGTGCAAGATGGCTTCATTTGGATGAAACATGGCCGTAACAACGATAATAGATGGCAACAAAACTCAACATCAAATTTCAAGGCCATTCAAATAGTGCAAGATGGCTTCATTTGGATGAAACATGGCCGTAACAACGATAATAGATGGCAACAAAACTCAACATCAAATTTCAAGGCCATTCAAATAGTGCAAGATGGCTTCATTTGGATGAAACATGGCCGTAACAACGATAATAGATGGCAACAAAATTCAACATCAAATTTCAAGGCCATTCAAATAGTGCAAGATGGCTTCATTTGGATGAAACATGGCCGTAACAACGATAATAGATGGCAACAAAACTCAACATCAAATTTCAAGGCCATTCAAATAGTGCAAGATAGCTTCATTTGGATGAAACATGGCCGTAACAACGATAATAGATGGCAACAAAATTCAACATCAAATTTCAAGGCCATTGAAATAGTGCAAGATGGCTTCATTTGGATGAAACATGGCCGTAACAACGATAATAGATGGCAACAAAACTCAACATCAAATTTCAAGGCCATTCAAATAGTGCAAGATGGCTTCATTTGGATGAAACATGGCCGTAACAACGATAATAGATGGCAACAAAACTCAACATCAAATTTCAAGGCCATTCAAATAGTGCAAGATGGCTTCATTTGGATGAAACATGGCCGTAACAACGATAATAGATGGCAACAAAACTCAACATCAAATTTCAAGGCCATTCAAATAGTGCAAGATGGCTTCATTTGGATGAAACATGGCCGTAACAACGATAATAGATGGCAACAAAACTCAACATCAAATTTCAAGGCCATTCAAATAGTGCAAGATGGCTTCATTTGGATGAAACATGGCCGTAACAACGATAATAGATGGCAACAAAACTCAACATCAAATTTCAAGGCCATTCAAATAGTGCAAGATGGCTTCATTTGGATGAAACATGGCCGTAACAACGATAATAGATGGCAACAAAACTCAACATCAAATTTCAAGGCCATTCAAATAGTGCAAGATGGCTTCATTTGGATGAAACATGGCCGTAACAACGATAATAGATGGCAACAAAATTCAACATCAAATTTCAAGGCCATTGAAATAGTGCAAGATGGCTTCATTTGGATGAAACATGGCCGTAACAACGATAATAGATGGCAACAAAACTCAACATCAAATTTCAAGGCCATTCAAATAGTGCAAGATGGCTTCATTTGGATGAAACATGGCCGTAACAACGATAATAGATGGCAACAAAACTCAACATCAAATTTCAAGGCCATTCAAATAGTGCAAGATGGCTTCATTTGGATGAAACATGGCCGTAACAACGATAATAGATGGCAACAAAACTCAACATCAAATTTCAAGGCCATTCAAATAGTGCAAGATGGCTTCATTTGGATGAAACATGGCCGTAACAACGATAATAGATGGCAACAAAATTCAACATCAAATTTCAAGGCCATTCAAATAGTGCAAGATGGCTTCATTTGGATGAAACATGGCCGTAACAACGATAATAGATGGCAACAAAACTCAACATCAAATTTCAAGGCCATTCAAATAGTGCAAGATGGCTTCATTTGGATGAAACATGGCCGTAACAACGATAATAGATGGCAACAAAACTCAACATCAAATTTCAAGGCCATTCAAATAGTGCAAGATGGCTTCATTTGGATGAAACATGGCCGTAACAACGATAATAGATGGCAACAAAACTCAACATCAAATTTCAAGGCCATTCAAATAGTGCAAGATGGCTTCATTTGGATGAAACATGGCCGTAACAACGATAATAGATGGCAACAAAACTCAACATCAAATTTCAAGGCCATTCAAATAGTGCAAGATGGCTTCATTTGGATGAAACATGGCCGTAACAACGATAATAGATGGCAACAAAACTCAACATCAAATTTCAAGGCCATTCAAATAGTGCAAGATGGCTTCATTTGGATGAAACATGGCCGTAACAACGATAATAGATGGCAACAAAATTCAACATCAAATTTCAAGGCCATTCAAATAGTGCAAGATGGCTTCATTTGGATGAAACATGGCCGTAACAACGATAATAGATGGCAACAAAACTCAACATCAAATTTCAAGGCCATTCAAATAGTGCAAGATGGCTTCATTTGGATGAAACATGGCCGTAACAACGATAATAGATGGCAACAAAACTCAACATCAAATTTCAAGGCCATTCAAATAGTGCAAGATGGCTTCATTTGGATGAAACATGGCCGTAACAACGATAATAGATGGCAACAAAACTCAACATCAAATTTCAAGGCCATTCAAATAGTGCAAGATGGCTTCATTTGGATGAAACATGGCCGTAACAACGATAATAGATGGCAACAAATTCAACATCAAATTTCAAGGCCATTCAAATAGTGCAAGATGGCTTCATTTGGATGAAACATGGCCGTAACAACGATAATAGATGGCAACAAAACTCAACATCAAATTTCAAGGCCATTCAAATAGTGCAAGATGGCTTCATTTGGATGAAACATGGCCGTAACAACGATAATAGATGGCAACAAAACTCAACATCAAATTTCAAGGCCATTCAAATAGTGCAAGATGGCTTCATTTGGATGAAACATGGCCGTAACAACGATAATAGATGGCAACAAATTCAACATCAAATTTCAAGGCCATTCAAATAGTGCAAGATGGCTTCATTTGGATGAAACATGGCCGTAACAACGATAATAGATGGCAACAAAACTCAACATCAAATTTCAAGGCCATTCAAATAGTGCAAGATGGCTTCATTTGGATGAAACATGGCCGTAACAACGATAATAGATGGCAACAAAACTCAACATCAAATTTCAAGGCCATTCAAATAGTGCAAGATGGCTTCATTTGGATGAAACATGGCCGTAACAACGATAATAGATGGCAACAAAACTCAACATCAAATTTCAAGGCCATTCAAATAGTGCAAGATGGCTTCATTTGGATGAAACATGGCCGTAACAACGATAATAGATGGCAACAAAATTCAACATCAAATTTCAAGGCCATTCAAATAGTGCAAGATGGCTTCATTTGGATGAAACATGGCCGTAACAACGATAATAGATGGCAACAAAACTCAACATCAAATTTCAAGGCCATTCAAATAGTGCAAGATGGCTTCATTTGGATGAAACATGGCCGTAACAACGATAATAGATGGCAACAAATTCAACATCAAATTTCAAGGCCATTCAAATAGTGCAAGATGGCTTCATTTGGATGAAACATGGCCGTAACAACGATAATAGATGGCAACAAATTCAACATCAAATTTCAAGGCCATTCAAATAGTGCAAGATGGCTTCATTTGGATGAAACATGGCCGTAACAACGATAATAGATGGCAACAAAACTCAACATCAAATTTCAAGGCCATTGAAATAGTGCAAGATGGCTTCATTTGGATGAAACATGGCCGTAACAACGATAATAGATGGCAAAACTCAACATCAAATTTCAAGGCCATTGAAATAGTGCAAGATGGCTTCATTTGGATGAAACATGGCCGTAACAACGATAATAGATGGCAACAAAACTCAACATCAAATTTCAAGGCCATTGAAATAGTGCAAGATGGCTTCATTTGGATGAAACATGGCCTTATAACGATAATAGATGGCAACAAAATTCAACATCAAATTTCAAGGCCATTGAAATAGTGCAAGATGGCTTCATTTGGATGAAACATGGCCGTAACAACGATAATAGATGGCAACAAAACTCAACATCAAATTTCAAGGCCATTGAAATAGTGCAAGATGGCTTCATTTGGATGAAACATGGCCGTAACAACGATAATAGATGGCAACAAAACTCAACATCAAATTTCAAGGCCATTCAAATAGTGCAAGATGGCTTCATTTGGATGAAACATGGCCGTAACAACGATAATAGATGGCAACAAAACTCAACATCAAATTTCAAGGCCATTCAAATAGTGCAAGATGGCTTCATTTGGATGAAACATGGCCGTAACAACGATAATAGATGGCAACAAAACTCAACATCAAATTTCAAGGCCATTCAAATAGTGCAAGATGGCTTCATTTGGATGAAACATGGCATTATAACGATAATAGATGGCAACAAAATTCAACATCAAATTTCAAGGCCATTGAAATAGTGCAAGATGGCTTCATTTGGATGAAACATGGCATTATAACGATAATAGATGGCAACAAAATTCAACATCAAATTTCAAGGCCATTCAAATAGTGCAAGATGGCTTCATTTGGATGAAACATGGCCGTAACAACGATAATAGATGGCAACAAAATTCAACATCAAATTTCAAGGCCATTGAAATAGTGCAAGATGGCTTCATTTGGATGAAACATGGCATTAACAACGATAATAGATGGCAACAAAATTCAACATCAAATTTCAAGGCCATTGAAAGAGTGCAAGATGGCTTCATTTGGATGAAACATGGCCGTAACAACGATAATAGATGGCAAAAAAACGCAACATCAAATTTCAAGGCCATTGAAATAGTGCAAGATGGCTTCATTTGGATGAAACATGGCCGTAACAACGATAATAGATGGCAACAAAACTCAACATCAAATTTCAAGGCCATTCAAATAGTGCAAGATGGCTTCATTTGGATGAAACATGGCCGTAACAACGATAATAGATGGCAACAAAACTCAACATCAAATTTCAAGGCCATTGAAATAGTGCAAGATGGCTTCATTTGGATGAAACATGGCCGTAACAACGATAATAGATGGCAACAAAATTCAACATCAAATTTCAAGGCCATTCAAATAGTGCAAGATGGCTTCATTTGGATGAAACATGGCCGTAACAACGATAATAGATGGCAACAAAACTCAACATCAAATTTCAAGGCCATTCAAATAGTGCAAGATGGCTTCATTTGGATGAAACATGGCCGTAACAACGATAATAGATGGCAAAAACTCAACATCAAATTTCAAGGCCATTCAAATAGTGCAAGATGGCTTCATTTGGATGAAACATGGCCGTAACAACGATAATAGATGGCAACAAAACTCAACATCAAATTTCAAGGCCATTCAAATAGTGCAAGATGGCTTCATTTGGATGAAACATGGCCGTAACAACGATAATAGATGGCAACAAAACTCAACATCAAATTTCAAGGCCATTGAAATAGTGCAAGATGGCTTCATTTGGATGAAACATGGCCGTAACAACGATAATAGATGGCAACAAAACTCAACATCAAATTTCAAGGCCATTGAAATAGTGCAAGATGGCTTCATTTGGATGAAACATGGCCGTAACAACGATAATAGATGGCAAAAACTCAACATCAAATTTCAAGGCCATTGAAATAGTGCAAGATGGCTTCATTTGGATGAAACATGGCCGTAACAACGATAATAGATGGCAACAAAACTCAACATCAAATTTCAAGGCCATTCAAATAGTGCAAGATGGCTTCATTTGGATGAAACATGGCCGTAACAACGATAATAGATGGCAACAAAACTCAACATCAAATTTCATAGTGCAAGATGGCTTCATTTGGATGAAACATGGCCGTAACAACGATAATAGATGGCAACAAAACTCAACATCAAATTTCAAGGCCATTGAAATAGTGCAAGATGGCTTCATTTGGATGAAACATGGCCGTAACAACGATAATAGATGGCAACAAAACTCAACATCAAATTTCAAGGCCATTCAAATAGTGCAAGATGGCTTCATTTGGATGAAACATGGCCGTAACAACGATAATAGATGGCAACAAAACTCAACATCAAATTTCAAGGCCATTGAAATAGTGCAAGATGGCTTCATTTGGATGAAACATGGCCGTAACAACGATAATAGATGGCAACAAAACTCAACATCAAATTTCAAGGCCATTCAAATAGTGCAAGATGGCTTCATTTGGATGAAACATGGCCGTAACAACGATAATAGATGGCAACAAAACTCAACATCAAATTTCAAGGCCATTGAAATAGTGCAAGATGGCTTCATTTGGATGAAACATGGCCGTAACAACGATAATAGATGGCAACAAAACTCAACATCAAATTTCAAGGCCATTCAAATAGTGCAAGATGGCTTCATTTGGATGAAACATGGCCGTAACAACGATAATAGATGGCAACAAAACTCAACATCAAATTTCAAGGCCATTCAAATAGTGCAAGATGGCTTCATTTGGATGAAACATGGCCGTAACAACGATAATAGATGGCAACAAAACTCAACATCAAATTTCAAGGCCATTCAAATAGTGCAAGATGGCTTCATTTGGATGAAACATGGCCGTAACAACGATAATAGATGGCAACAAAACTCAACATCAAATTTCAAGGCCATTGAAATAGTGCAAGATGGCTTCATTTGGATGAAACATGGCCGTAACAACGATAATAGATGGCAACAAAACTCAACATCAAATTTCAAGGCCATTGAAATAGTGCAAGATGGCTTCATTTGGATGAAACATGGCCGTAACAACGATAATAGATGGCAACAAAACTCAACATCAAATTTCAAGGCCATTCAAATGGTGCAAGATGGCTTCATTTGGATGAAACATGGCCGTAACAACGATAATAGATGGCAACAAAACTCAACATCAAATTTCAAGGCCATTCAAATAGTGCAAGATGGCTTCATTTGGATGAAACATGGCCGTAACAACGATAATAGATGGCAACAAAACTCAACATCAAATTTCAAGGCCATTCAAATAGTGCAAGATGGCTTCATTTGGATGAAACATGGCCGTAACAACGATAATAGATGGCAACAAAACTCAACATCAAATTTCAAGGCCATTCAAATGGTGCAAGATGGCTTCATTTGGATGAAACATGGCCGTAACAACGATAATAGATGGCAACAAAACTCAACATCAAATTTCAAGGCCATTGAAATAGTGCAAGATGGCTTCATTTGGATGAAACATGGCCGTAACAACGATAATAGATGGCAACAAAACTCAACATCAAATTTCAAGGCCATTCAAATAGTGCAAGATGGCTTCATTTGGATGAAACATGGCCGTAACAACGATAATAGATGGCAACAAAACTCAACATCAAATTTCAAGGCCATTGAAATAGTGCAAGATGGCTTCATTTGGATGAAACATGGCCGTAACAACGATAATAGATGGCAACAAAACTCAACATCAAATTTCAAGGCCATTCAAATGGTGCAAGATGGCTTCATTTGGATGAAACATGGCCGTAACAACGATAATAGATGGCAACAAAAACTCAACATCAAATTTCAAGGCCATTGAAATAGTGCAAGATGGCTTCATTTGGATGAAACATGGCCGTAACAACGATAATAGATGGCAACAAAACTCAACATCAAATTTCAAGGCCATTCAAATAGTGCAAGATGGCTTCATTTGGATGAAACATGGCCGTAACAACGATAATAGATGGCAACAAAACTCAACATCAAATTTCAAGGCCATTCAAATGGTGCAAGATGGCTTCATTTGGATGAAACATGGCCGTAACAACGATAATAGATGGCAACAAAACTCAACATCAAATTTCAAGGCCATTGAAATAGTGCAAGATGGCTTCATTTGGATGAAACATGGCCGTAACAACGATAATAGATGGCAACAAAATTCAACATCAAATTTCAAGGCCATTCAAATAGTGCAAGATGGCTTCATTTGGATGAAACATGGCCGTAACAACGATAATAGATGGCAACAAAACTCAACATCAAATTTCAAGGCCATTCAAATAGTGCAAGATGGCTTCATTTGGATGAAACATGGCCGTAACAACGATAATAGATGGCAACAAAACTCAACATCAAATTTCAAGGCCATTCAAATAGTGCAAGATGGCTTCATTTGGATGAAACATGGCCGTAACAACGATAATAGATGGCAACAAAACTCAACATCAAATTTCAAGGCCATTCAAATAGTGCAAGATGGCTTCATTTGGATGAAACATGGCCGTAACAACGATAATAGATGGCAACAAAACTCAACATCAAATTTCAAGGCCATTCAAATGGTGCAAGATGGCTTCATTTGGATGAAACATGGCCGTAACAACGATAATAGATGGCAACAAAACTCAACATCAAATTTCAAGGCCATTCAAATAGTGCAAGATGGCTTCATTTGGATGAAACATGGCCGTAACAACGATAATAGATGGCAACAAAACTCAACATCAAATTTCAAGGCCATTCAAATAGTGCAAGATGGCTTCATTTGGATGAAACATGGCCGTAACAACGATAATAGATGGCAACAAAACTCAACATCAAATTTCAAGGCCATTCAAATAGTGCAAGATGGCTTCATTTGGATGAAACATGGCCGTAACAACGATAATAGATGGCAACAAAACTCAACATCAAATTTCAAGGCCATTCAAATAGTGCAAGATGGCTTCATTTGGATGAAACATGGCCGTAACAACGATAATAGATGGCAACAAAACTCAACATCAAATTTCAAGGCCATTGAAATAGTGCAAGATGGCTTCATTTGGATGAAACATGGCCGTAACAACGATAATAGATGGCAACAAAACTCAACATCAAATTTCAAGGCCATTCAAATAGTGCAAGATGGCTTCATTTGGATGAAGCATGTCCGTAACAACGATAATAGATGGCAACAAAACTCAACATCAAATTTCAAGGCCATTGAAATAGTGCAAGATAGCTTCATTTGGATGAAACATGGCCGTAACAACGATAATAGATGGCAACAAAACTCAACATCAAATTTCAAGGCCATTGAAATAGTGCAAGATGGCTTCATTTGGATGAAACATGGCCGCAACAACGATAATAGATGGCAACAAAACTCAACATCAAATTTCAAGGCCATTGAAATAGTGCAAGATGGCTTCATTTGGATGAAACATGGCCGTAACAACGATAATAGATGGCAACAAAACTCAACATCAAATTTCAAGGCCATTGAAATAGTGCAAGATGGCTTCATTTGGATGAAACATGGCCGTAACAACGATAATAGATGGCAACAAAACTCAACATCAAATTTCAAGGCCATTCAAATAGTGCAAGATGGCTTCATTTGGATGAAACATGGCCGTAACAACGATAATAGATGGCAACAAAACTCAACATCAAATTTCAAGGCCATTCAAATAGTGCAAGATGGCTTCATTTGGATGAAACATGGCCGTAACAACGATAATAGATGGCAACAAAATTCAACATCAAATTTCAAGGCCATTCAAATAGTGCAAGATGGCTTCATTTGGATGAAACATGGCCGTAACAACGATAATAGATGGCAACAAAACTCAACATCAAATTTCAAGGCCATTCAAATGGTGCAAGATGGCTTCATTTGGATGAAACATGGCCGTAACAACGATAATAGATGGCAACAAAACTCAACATCAAATTTCAAGGCCATTCAAATAGTGCAAGATGGCTTCATTTGGATGAAACATGGCCGTAACAACGATAATAGATGGCAACAAAACTCAACATCAAATTTCAAGGCCATTCAAATAGTGCAAGATGGCTTCATTTGGATGAAACATGGCCGTAACAACGATAATAGATGGCAACAAAACTCAACATCAAATTTCAAGGCCATTGAAATAGTGCAAGATGGCTTTGGATGAAACATGGCCGTAACAACGATATTAGATAGCAAAACTCAACATCAAATTTCAAGGCCATTCAAATAGTGCAAGATGGCTTCATTTGGATGAAACATGGCCGTAACAACGATAATATATGGCAACAAAATTCAACATCAAATTTCAAGGCCATTCAAATAGTGCAAGATGGCTTCATTTGGATGAAACATGGCCGTAACAACGATAATAGATGGCAACAAAACTCAACATCAAATTTCAAGGCCATTCAAATAGTGCAAGATGGCTTCATTTGGATGAAACATGGCCGTAACAACGATAATAGATGGCAACAAAACTCAACATCAAATTTCAAGGCCATTGAAATAGTGCAAGATGGCTTCATTTGGATGAAACATGGCCGTAACAACGATAATAGATGGCAACAAAACTCAACATCAAATTTCAAGGCCATTGAAATAGTGCAAGATGGCTTCATTTGGATGAAACATGGCCGTAACAACGATAATAGATGGCAACAAAATTCAACATCAAATTTCAAGGCCATTCAAATAGTGCAAGATGGCTTCATTTGGATGAAACATGGCCGTAACAACGATAATAGATGGCAACAAAACTCAACATCAAATTTCAAGGCCATTCAAATAGTGCAAGATGGCTTCATTTGGATGAAACATGGCCGTAACAACGATAATAGATGGCAACAAAACTCAACATCAAATTTCAAGGCCATTGAAATAGTGCAAGATGGCTTCATTTGGATGAAACATGGCCGTAACAACGATAATAGATGGCAACAAAACTCAACATCAAATTTCAAGGCCATTGAAATAGTGCAAGATGGCTTCATTTGGATGAAACATGGCCGTAACAACGATAATAGATGGCAACAAAATTCAACATCAAATTTCAAGGCCATTCAAATAGTGCAAGATGGCTTCATTTGGATGAAACATGGCCGTAACAACGATAATAGATGGCAACAAAACTCAACATCAAATTTCAAGGCCATTCAAATGGTGCAAGATGGCTTCATTTGGATGAAACATGGCCGTAACAACGATAATAGATGGCAACAAAACTCAACATCAAATTTCAAGGCCATTGAAATAGTGCAAGATGGCTTCATTTGGATGAAACATGGCCGTAACAACGATAATAGATGGCAACAAAACTCAACATCAAATTTCAAGGCCATTGAAATAGTGCAAGATGGCTTCATTTGGATGAAACATGGCCGTAACAACGATAATAGATGGCAACAAAACTCAACATCAAATTTCAAGGCCATTGAAATAGTGCAAGATGGCTTCATTTGGATGAAACATGGCCGTAACAACGATAATAGATGGCAAAAACTCAACATCAAATTTCAAGGCCATTGAAATAGTGCAAGATGGCTTCATTTGGATGAAACATGGCCGTAACAACGATAATAGATGGCAACAAAACTCAACATCAAATTTCAAGGCCATTGAAATAGTGCAAGATGGCTTCATTTGGATGAAACATGGCCGTAACAACGATAATAGATGGCAACAAAACTCAACATCAAATTTCAAGGCCATTGAAATAGTGCAAGATAGCTTCATTTGGATGAAACATGGCCGTAACAACGATAATAGATGGCAACAAAACTCAACATCAAATTTCAAGGCCATTCAAATAGTGCAAGATGGCTTCATTTGGATGAAACATGGCCGCAACAACGATAATAGATGGCAACAAAACTCAACATCAAATTTCAAGGCCATTCAAATAGTGCAAGATGGCTTCATTTGGATGAAACATGGCCGTAACAACGATAATAGATGGCAACAAAACTCAACATCAAATTTCAAGGCCATTCAAATAGTGCAAGATGGCTTCATTTGGATGAAACATGGCCGTAACAACGATAATAGATGGCAACAAAACTCAACATCAAATTTCAAGGCCATTGAAATAGTGCAAGATGCCTTCATTTGGATGAAACATGGCCGTTACTTCGATAATAGATAGCAAAAACTCAACATCAAATTTCAAGGCCATTGAAATAGTGCAAGATGGCTTCATTTGGATGAAACATGGCCGTAACAACGATAATAGATGGCAACAAAATTCAACATCAAATTTCAAGGCCATTGAAATAGTGCAAGATGGCTTCATTTGGATGAAACATGGCCGTAACAACGATAATAGATGGCAACAAAACTCAACATCAAATTTCAAGGCCATTCAAATAGTGCAAGATGGCTTCATTTGGATGAAACATGGCCGTAACAACGATAATAGATGGCAACAAAACTCAACATCAAATTTCAAGGCCATTGAAATAGTGCAAGATGGCTTCATTTGGATGAAACATGGCCGTAACAACGATAATAGATGGCAACAAAACTCAACATCAAATTTCAAGGCCATTGAAATAGTGCAAGATGTCTTCATTTGGATGAAACATGGCCGTAACAACGATAATAGATGGCAACAAAACTCAACATCAAATTTCAAGGCCATTGAAATAGTGCAAGATGGCTTCATTTGGATGAAACATGGCCGTAACAACGATAATAGATGGCAACAAAACTCAAGATCAAATTTCAAGGCCATTGAAATAGTGCAAGATGGCTTCATTTGGATGAAACATGGCCGTAACAACGATAATAGATGGCAACAAAAACTCAACATCAAATTTCAAGGCCATTGAAATAGTGCAAGATGGCTTCATTTGGATGAAACATGGCCGTAACAACGATAATAGATGGCAACAAAACTCAATATCAAAATTCAAGGCCATTGAAATAGTGCAAGATGGCTTCATTTGGATTAAACATGGCCGTAACAACGATAATAGATGGCAACAAAACTCAACATCAAATTTCAAGGCCATTCAAATAGTGCAAGATGGCTTCATTTGGATGAAACATGGCCGTAACAACGATAATAGATGGCAACAAAACTCAACATCAAATTTCAAGGCCATTGAAATAGTGCAAGATGGCTTCATTTGGATGAAACATGGCCGTAACAACGATAATAGATGGCAACAAAATTCAACATCAAATTTCAAGGCCATTGAAATAGTGCAAGATGGCTTCATTTGGATGAAACATGGCCGTAACAACGATAATAGATGGCAACAAAACTCAACATCAAATTTCAAGGCCATTGAAATGGTGCAAGATGGCTTCATTTGGATGAAACATGGCCGTAACAACGATAATAGATGGCAACAAAACTCAACATCAAATTTCAAGGCCATTGAAATAGTGCAAGATGGCTTCATTTGGATGAAACATGGCCGTAACAACGATAATAGATGGCAACAAAACTCAACATCAAATTTCAAGGCCATTGAATAGTGCAAGATGGCTTCATTTGGATGAAACATGGCCGTAACAACGATAATAGATGGCAACAAAACTCAACATCAAATTTCAAGGCCATTGAATTAGTGCATGATGCTTTATGGATGTAACATGGCCGTTACTTCGATATTCGATAGCAAAAACTCAACATCAAATTTCAAGGCCATTGAAATAGTGCAAGATGGCTTCATTTGGATGAAACATGGCCGTAACAACGATAATAGATGGCAACAAAATTCAACATCAAATTTCAAGGCCATTGAAATAGTGCAAGATGGCTTCATTTGGATGAAACATGGCCGTAACAACGATAATAGATGGCAACAAAACTCAACATCAAATTTCAAGGCCATTCAAATAGTGCAAGATGGCTTCATTTGGATGAAACATGGCCGCAACAACGATAATAGATGGCAACAAAACTCAACATCAATTTCAAGGCCATTGAAATAGTGCAAGATGGCTTCATTTGGATGAAACATGGCCGTAACAACGATAATAGATGGCAACAAAACTCAACATCAAATTTCAAGGTCATTGAAATAGTGCAAGATGGCTTCATTTGGATGAAACATGGCCGTAACAACGATAATAGATGGCAACAAAATTCAACATCAAATTTCAAGGCCATTGAAATAGTGCAAGATGGCTTCATTTGGATGAAACATGGCCGTAACAACGATAATAGATGGCAACAAAACTCAACATCAAATTTCAAGGCCATTGAAATAGTGCAAGATGGCTTCATTTGGATGAAACATGGCCGTAACAACGATAATAGATGGCAACAAAATTCAACATCAAATTTCAAGGCCATTGAAATAGTGCAAGATGGCTTCATTTGGATGAAACATGGCCGTAACAACGATAATAGATGGCAACAAAATTCAACATCAAATTTCAAGGCCATTGAAATAGTGCAAGATGGCTTCATTTGGATGAAACATGGCCGTAACAACGATAATAGATGGCAACAAAACTCAACATCAAATTTCAAGGCCATTCAAATAGTGCAAGATGGCTTCATTTGGATGAAACATGGCCGTAACAACGATAATAGATGGCAACAAAACTCAACATCAAATTTCAAGGCCATTGAAATAGTGCAAGATGGCTTCATTTGGATGAAACATGGCCGTAACAACGATAATAGATGGCAACAAAACTCAACATCAAATTTCAAGGCCATTGAAATAGTGCAAGATGGCTTCATTTGGATGAAACATGGCCGTAACAACGATAATAGATGGCAACAAAATTCAACATCAAATTTCAAGGCCATTCAAATAGTGCAAGATGGCTTCATTTGGATGAAACATGGCCGTAACAACGATAATAGATGGCAACAAAACTCAACATCAATTTCAAGGCCATTCAAATGGTGCAAGATGGCTTCATTTGGATGAAACATGGCCGTAACAACGATAATAGATGGCAACAAAACTCAACATCAATTTCAAGGCCATTGAAATAGTGCAAGATGGCTTCATTTGGATGAAACATGGCCGTAACAACGATAATAGATGGCAACAAAACTCAACTTCGTTCAAGGCCATTGAAATAGTGCAAGATGGCTTTATTTGGATGAAACATGGCCGTAACAACGATAATAGATGGCAAAAACTCAACATCAAATTTCAAGGCCATTCAAATAGTGCAAGATGGCTTCATTTGGATGAAACATGGCCGTAACAACGATAATAGATGGCAACAAAACTCAACATCAAATTTCAAGGCCATTCAAATAGTGCAAGATGGCTTCATTTGGATGAAACATGGCCGTAACAACGATAATAGATGGCAACAACATTCAACATCAAATTTCAAGGTCATTGAAATAGTGCAAGATGGCTTCATTTGGATGAAACATGGCCGTAACAACGATAATAGATGGCAACAATACTCAACATCAAATTTCAAGGCCATTCAAATAGTGCAAGATAGCTTCATTTGGATGAAACATGGCCGTAACAACGATAATAGATGGCAACAAAACTCAACATCAAATTTCAAGGCCATTGAAATGGTGCAAGATGGCTTCATTTGGATGAAACATGGCCGTAACAACGATAATAGATGGCAATAAAACTCAACATCAAATTTCAAGGCCATTGAAATAGTGCAAGATGGCTTCATTTGGATGAAACATGGCCGTAACAACGATAATAGATGGCAACAAAACTCAATTTCTAATTTCAAGGCCATTGAAATAGTGCAAGATGGCTTCATTTGGATGAAACATGGCCGTAACAACGATAATAGATGGCAACAAAACTCAACATCAAATTTCAAGGCCATTGAATTAGTGCATGATGCCTTTATATGGATGAAACATGGCCGTAACAACGATAATAGATGGCAACAAAACTCAACATCAAATTTCAAGGCCATTCAAATAGTGCAAGATGGCTTCATTTGGATGAAACATGGCCGTAACAACGATAATAGATGGCAACAAAACTCAATTTCTAATTTCAAGGCCATTGAAATAGTTAAAGATGGCTTCATTTGGATGAAACATGGCCGTAACAACGATGTTGGCAACAAAACTCAACATCAAATTTCAAGGCCATTGAAATATTGCAAGATGGCTTCATTTGGATGAAACATGGCCGTAACAACGATAATAGATGGCAACAAAACTCAACATCAAATTTCAAGGCCATTGAAATAGTGCAAGATGGCTTCATTTGGATGAAACATGGCCGTAACAACGATAATAGATGGCAACAAAACTCAACATCAAATTTCAAGGCCATTGAAATAGTGCAAGATGGCTTCATTTGGATGAAACATGGCCGTAACAACGATAATAGATGGCAACAAAATTCAACATCAAATTTCAAGGCCATTGAAATAGTGCGAGATGGCTTTATTTGGATGAAACATGGCCGTAACAACGATAATAGATGGCAACAAACTCAATTTCAAATTTCAAGGCCATTGAAATAGTGCAAGATGGCTTCATTTGGATGAAACATGGCCGTAACAACGATAATAGATGGCAACAAAACTCAACATCAAATTTCAAGGCCATTGAAATAGTGCAAGATGGCTTCATTTGGATGAAACATGGCCGTAACAACGATAATAGATGGCAACAAAACTCAACATCAAATTTCAAGGCCATTGAAATAGTGCAAGATGGCTTCATTTGGATGAAACATGGCCGTAACAACGATAATAGATGGCAACAAAACTCAACATCAAATTTCAAGGCCATTGAAATAGTGCAAGATGGCTTCATTTGGATGAAACATGGCCGTAACAACGATAATAGACGGCAACAAAACTCAACATCAAATTTCAAGGCCATTGAAATAGTGCAAGATAGCTTCATTTGGATGAAACATGGCCGTAACAACGATAATAGATGGCAACAAAACTCAACATCTACTGTTCAAGGCCATTGAAATAGTGCAAGATGGCTTCATTTGGATGAAACATGGCCGTAACAACGATAATAGATGGCAACAAAATTCAACATCAAATTTCAAGGCCATTGAAATAGTGCAAGATAGCTTCCATTTGGATGAAACATGGCCGTAACAACGATAATAGATGGCAACAAAACTCAACATCAAATTTCAAGGCCATTGAAATAGTGCAAGATGGCTTCATTTGGATGAAACATGGCCGTAACAACGATAATAGATGGCAACAAAACTCAACATCAAATTTCAAGGCCATTGAAATAGTGCAAGATGGCTTCATTTGGATGAAACATGGCCGTAACAACGATAATAGATGGCAACAAAATTCAACATCGCATCTGAAGGCCATTGAAATAGTGCAAGATGGCTTCATTTGGATGAAACATGGCCGTAACAACGATAATAGATGGCAACAAAACTCAACATCAAATTTCAAGGCCATTGAAATAGTGCAAGATGGCTTCATTTGGATGAAACATGGCCGTAACAACGATAATAGATGGCAACAAAACTCAACATCAAATTTCAAGGCCATTGAAATAGTGCAAGATGGCTTCATTTGGATGAAACATGGCCGTAACAACGATAATAGATGGCAACAAAATTCAACATCAAATTTCAAGGCCATTGAAATAGTGCAAGATGGCTTCATTTGGATGAAACATGGCCGTAACAACGATAATAGATGGCAACAAAACTCAACATCAAATTTCAAGGCCATTGAAATAGTGCAAGATGGCTTCCTTTGGATGAAACATGGCCGTAACAACGATAATAGATGGCAACAAAACTCAACATCAAATTTCAGGCCATTGAAATAGTGCAAGATGGCTTCATTTGGATGAAACATGGCCGTAACAACGATAATAGATGGCAAGATGGCTTCATTTGGATGAAACATGGCCGTAACACGATAATAGATGGCAACAAAATTCAACATCAAATTTCAAGGCCATTGAAATAGTGCAAGATGGCTTCATTTGGATGAAACATGGCCGTAACAACGATAATAGATGGCAACAAAACTCAACATCAAATTTCAAGGCCATTGAAATAGTGCAAGATGGCTTCCTTTGGATGAAACATGGCCGTAACAACGATAATAGATGGCAACAAAACTCAACATCAAATTTCAAGGCCATTGAAATAGTGCAAGATGGCTTCATTTGGATGAAACATGGCCGTAACAACGATAATAGATGGCAACAAAACTCAACATCAAATTTCAAGGCCATCCAAATAGTGCAAGATGGCTTGATTTGGATAAAACATGGCCGTAACAACGATAATAGATGGCAACAAAACTCAACATCAAATTTCAAGGCCATTGAAATAGTGCAAGATGGCTTCCTTTTGGATGAAACATGGCCGTAACAACGATAATAGATGGCAACAAAACTCAACATCAAATTTCAAGGCCATTGAAATAGTGCAAGATGGCTTCATTTGGATGAAACATGGCCGTAACAACGATAATAGATGGCAACAAAACTCAACATCAAATTTCAAGGCCATTCAAATAGTGCAAGATGGCTTCATTTGGATGAAACATGGCCGTAACAACGATAATAGATGGCAACAAAACTCAACATCAAATTTCAAGGCCATTGAAATAGTGCAAGATGGCTTCCTTTGGATGAAACATGGCCGTAACAACGATAATAGATGGCAACAAAACTCAACATCAAATTTCAAGGCCATTGAAATAGTGCAAGATGGCTTCATTTGGATGAAACATGGCCGTAACAACGATAATAGATGGCAACAAAACTCAACATCAAATTTCAAGGCCATTGAATAGTGCAAGATGGCTTCATTTGGATGAAACATGGCCGTAACAACGATAATAGATGGCAACAAAATTCAACATCAAATTTCAAGGCCATTGAAATAGTGCAAGATGGCTTCATTTGGATGAAACATGGCCGTAACAACGATAATAGATGGCAACAAAATTCAACATCAAATTTCAAGGCCATTGAAATAGTGCAAGATGGCTTCATTTGGATGAAACATGGCCGTAACAACGATAATAGATGGCAACAAAATTCAACATCAAAATTTCAAGGCCATTGAAATAGTGCAAGATGGCTTCATTTGGATGAAACATGGCCGTAACAACGATAATAGATGGCAACAAAACTCAACATCAAATTTCAAGGCCATTGAAATAGTGCAAGATGGCTTCCTTTGGATGAAACATGGCCGTAACAACGATAATAGATGGCAACAAAACTCAACATCAAATTTCAGGGCATTGAAATAGTGCAAGATGGCTTCATTTGGATGAAACATGGCCGTAACAACGATAATAGATGGCAACAAAACTCAACATCAAATTTCAAGGCCATTCAAATAGTGCAAGATGGCTTCATTTGGATGAAACATGGCCGTAACAACGATAATAGATGGCAACAAAACTCAACATCAAATTTCAAGGCCATTGAAATAGTGCAAGATGGCTTCATTTGGATGAAACATGGCCGTAACAACGATAATAGATGGCAACAAAACTCAACATCAAATTTCAAGGCCATTGAAATAGTGCAAGATGGCTTCCATTTGGATGAAACATGGCCGTAACAACGATAATAGATGGCAACAAAACTCAACATCAAATTTCAAGGCCATTGAAATAGTGCAAGATGGCTTCATTTGGATGAAACATGGCCGTAACAACGATAATAGATGGCAACAAAACTCAACATCAAATTTCAAGGCCATTGAAATAGTGCAAGATGGCTTCATTTGGATGAAACATGGCCGTAACAACGATAATAGATGGCAACAAAATTCAACATCAAATTTCAAGGCCATTGAATTAGTGCATGATGCCTTTATATGGATGAAACATGGCCGTAACAACGATAATAGATGGCAACAAAACTCAACATCAAATTTCAAGGCCATTGAAATAGTGCAAGATGGCTTCATTTGGATGAAACATGGCCGTAACAACGATAATAGATGGCAACAAAACTCAACATCAAAATTTCAAGGCCATTGAATTAGTGCAAGATGGCTTCATTTGGATGAAACATGGCCGTAACAACGATAATAGATGGCAACAAAACTCAACATCAAATTTCAAGGCCATTGAAATAGTGCAAGATGGCTTCATTTGGATGAAACATGGCCGTAACAACGATAATAGATGGCAACAAAACTCAACATCAAATTTCAAGGCCATTCAAATAGTGCAAGATGGCTTCATTTGGATGAAACATGGCCGTAACAACGATAATAGATGGCAACAAAACTCAACATCAAATTTCAAAACCATTCAAATAGTGCAAGATGGCTTCATTTGGATGAAACATGGCCGTAACAACGATAATAGATGGCAACAAAATTCAACATCAAATTTCAAGGCCATTCAAATAGTGCAAGATGGCTTCATTTGGATGAAACATGGCCGTAACAACGATAATAGATGGCAACAAAATTCAACATCAAATTTCAAGGCCATTGAAATAGTGCAAGATGGCTTCATTTGGATGAAACATGGCCGTAACAACGATAATAGATGGCAACAAAATTCAACATCAAATTTCAAGGCCATTGAAATAGTGCAAGATGGATTCATTTGGATGAAACATGGCCGTAACAACGATAATAGATGGCAACAAAATTCAACATCAAATTTCAAGGCCATTGAAATAGTGCAAGATGGCTTCATTTGGATGAAACATGGCCGTAACAACGATAATAGATGGCAACAAAACTCAACATCAAATTTCAAGGCCATTAAAATAGTGCAAGATGGCTTCCATTTGGATGAAACATGGCCGTAACAACGATAATAGATGGCAACAAAATTCAACATCAAAATTTCAAGGCCATTGAAATAGTGCAAGATGGCTTCATTTGGATGAAACATGGCCGTAACAACGATAATAGATGGCAACAAAACTCAACATCAAATTTCAAGGCCATTGAAATAGTGCAAGATGGCTTCATTTGGATGAAACATGGCCGTAACAACGATAATAGATGGCAACAAAACTCAACAACAAATTTCAAGGCCATTGAAATAGTGCAAGATGGCTTCATTTGGATGAAACATGGCCGTAACAACGATAATAGATGGCAAAAAAACTCAACATCAAATTTCAATGCCATTCAAATAGTGCAAGATGGCTTCCTTCGATGAAAAATGGCCGTAACAACGATAATAGATGGCAACAAAATTCAACATTAAATTTCTAGGCCATTGAAATAGTGCAAGATGGCTTCATTTGGATGAAACATGGCCGTAACAACGATAATAGATGGCAACAAAACTCAACATCAAATTTCAAGGCCATTGAATAGTGCAAGATGGCTTCATTTGGATGAAACATGGCCGTAACAACGATAATAGATGGCAACAAAACTCAACTTTTAATTTCAAGGCCATTGAAATAGTGCAAGATGGCTTCATTTGGATGAAACATGGCCGTAACAACGATAATAGATGGCAACAAAACTCAACATCAATTTCAAGGCCATTGAAATAGTGCAAGATGGCTCAATATGGATGAAACATGGCCGTAACAACGATAATAGATGGCAACAAAACTCAACATCAAATTTCAAGGCCATTGAAATAGTGCAAGATGGCTTCATTTGGATGAAACATGGCCGTAACAACGATAATAGATGGCAACAAAACTCAACATCAAATTTCAAGGCCATTGAAATAGTGCAAGATGGCTTCATTTGGATGAAACATGGCCGTAACAACGATAATAGATGGCAACAAAACTCAAGATCTAATTTCAAGGCCATTGAAATAGTGCAAGATGGCTTCATTGGATGAAACATGGCCGTAACAACGATAATAGATGGCAAAAACTCAACATCAAATTTCAAGGCCATTGAAATAGTGCAAGATGGCTTCATTTGGATGAAACATGGCCGTAACAACGATAATAGATGGCAACAAAACTCAACATCAAATTTCAAGTCCATTGAAATAGTGCAAGATGGCTTCATTTGGATGAAACATGGCCGTAACAACGATAATAGATGGCAACAAAACTCAACATCAAATTTCAAGGTCATTGAAATAGTGCAAGATAGCTCCATTTGGATGAAACATGGCCGCAACAACGATAATAGATGACAACAAAACTCAACATCAAATTTCAAGGCCATTGAAATAGTGCAAGATGGCTTCATTTGGATGAAACATGGCCGTAACAACGATAATAGATGGCAACAAAATTCAACATCAAAATTTCAAGGCCATTGAATTAGTGCAAGATGGCTTCATTTGGATGAAACATGGCCGTAACAACGATAATAGATGGCAACAAAACTCAACATCAAATTTCAAGGCCATTGAATAGTGCAAGATGGCTCCATTTGGATGAAACATGGCCGTAACAACGATTATAGATGGCAACAAAACTCAAAACCGAATTTCAAGGCCATTGAAATAGTGCAACATGGCTTCATTTGGATGAAACATGGCCGTAACAACGATAATAGATGGCAAAAAAAACTAAACATCAAATTTCAAGCCCATTGAAATAGTGCAAGATGGCTTCATTTGGATGAAACATGGCCGTAACAACGATTATAGATGGCAACAAAACTCAAGATCTAATTTCAAGGTCATTGAAATCGTGCAAGATGGCTTCATTTGGATGAAACATGGCCGTAACAACGATAATAGATGGCAAAAACTCAACATCAAATTTCAAGGCCATTAAAATAGTGCAAGATGGCTTCCATTTGGATGAAACATGGCCGTAACAACGATAATAGATGGCAACAAAATTCAACATCAAAATTTCAAGGCCATTGAATTAGTGCATGATGCCTTTATTTGGATGAAACATGGCCGTAACAACGATAATAGATGGCAACAAAACTCAACATCAAATTTCAAGGCCATTGAATAGTGCAAGATGGCTTCATTTGGATGAAACATGGACGTAACAACGATAATAGATGGCAACAAAACT
Source organism: Anopheles arabiensis (assembly GCF_016920715.1). Taxonomy (NCBI): domain Eukaryota; kingdom Metazoa; phylum Arthropoda; class Insecta; order Diptera; family Culicidae; genus Anopheles; species Anopheles arabiensis. The sequence continues at coordinate 33,230 of NW_024412159.1, forward strand.
CAACTTTTAATTTCAAGCCCATTGAAATAGTGCAAGATGGCTTCATTTGGATGAAACATGGCCGTAACAACGATAATAGATGGCAACAAAACTCAAGATCAAATTTCAAGGCCATTGAAATAGTGCAAGATGACTCCATTTGGATGAAACATGGCCGTAACAACGATAATAGATGGCAACAAAACTCAAGATCTAATTTCAAGGCCATTGAAATAGTGCAAGATGGCTTCAATTCGATGAAACATGGCCGTAACAACGATAATCGATGGCAAAAACTCAACATCAAATTTCAAGGCCATTGAAATAGTGCAAGATGGCTTCATTTGGATGAAACATGGCCGTAACAACGATAATAGATGGCAACAAAACTCAACATCAAATTTCAAGGCCATTGAAATAGTGCAAGATGGCTTCATTTGGATGAAACATGGCCGTAACAACGATAATAGATGGCAACAAAACTCAACATCAAATTTCAAGGCCATTGAAATAGTGCAAGATAGCTCCATTTGGATGAAACATGGCCGCAACAACGATAATAGATGACAACAAAACTCAACATCAAATTTCAAGGCCATTGAAATAGTGCAAGATGGCTTCATTTGGATGAAACATGGCCGCAAAACGATAATAGATGGCAACAAAACTCAACATCTAATGTCAAGGCCATTGAAATAGTGCAAGATGGTTCAATCTGGATGAAACATGGCCGTAACAACGATAATAGATGGCAACAAAACCCAACATCAAATTTCAAGGCCATTGAAATAGTGCAAGATGGCTTCATTTGGATGAAACATGGCCGTAAATACGATAATAGATGGCAACAAAACTTAACTTCTAATTTCAAGGCCATTGAATAAGTGCATGATGGCTTCATTTGGATGAAACATGGCCGTAACAACGATAATAGATGGCAACAAAACTCAACATCAAATTTCAAGGCCATTGAAATAGTGCAAGATGGCTTCATTTGGATGAAACATGGCCGTAACAACGATAATAGATGGCAACAAAACTCAACATCAAATTTCAAGGCCATTGAAATATTGCAAGATGGCTCCTTTTGGATGAAACATGGCCGTAACAACGATAATAGATGGCAACAAAACTCAACATCAAATTTCAAGGCCATTTAAATAGTGCATGATGCCTTTATATGGATGAAACATGGCCGTAACAACGATAATAGATGGCAACAAAACTCAACATCAAATTTCAAGGCCATTGAAATAGTGCAAGATGGCTTCATTTGGATGAAACATGGCCGTAACAACGATAATAGATGGCAACAAAACTCAACATCAAATTTCAAGGCCATTGAAATAGTGCAAGATGGCTTCATTTGGATGAAACATGGCCGTAACAACGATAATAGATGGCAACAAAACTCAACATCTAAATTTCAAAACCATTCAAATAGTGCAAGATGGCTTCATTTGGATGAAACATGGCCGTAACAACGATAATAGATGGCAACAAAATTCAACATCAAATTTCAAGGCCATTGAAATAGTGCAAGATGGATTCATTTGGATGAAACATGGCCGTAACAACGATAATAGATGGCAACAAAATTCAACATCAAATTTCAAGGCCATTGAAATAGTGCAAGATGGCTTCATTTGGATGAAACATGGCCGTAACAACGATAATAGATGGCAACAAAATTCAACATCAAATTTCAAGGCCATTGAAATAGTGCAAGATGGATTCATTTGGATGAAACATGGCCGTAACAACGATAATAGATGGCAACAAAATTCAACATCAAATTTCAAGGCCATTGAAATAGTGCAAGATGGCTTCATTTGGATGAAACATGGCCGTAACAACGATAATAGATGGCAACAAAACTCAACATCAAATTTCAAGGCCATTGAAATAGTGCAAGATGGCTCCATTTGGATGAAACATGGCCGTAACAACGATAATAGATGGCAACAAAACTCAACATCAAATTTCAAGGCCATTGAAATAGTGCAAGATGGCTCCTTTTGGATGAAACATGGCCGTAACAACGATAATAGATGGCAACAAAACTCAACATCTAATTTCAAGGCCATTGAAATGGTGCAAGATGGCTTCATTTGGATGAAACATGGCCGTAACAACGATAATAGATGGCAACAAAATTCAACATCAAATTTCAAGGCCATTGAAATAGTGCAAGATGGATTCATTTGGATGAAACATGGCCGTAACAACGATAATAGATGGCAACAAAATTCAACATCAAATTTCAAGGCCATTGAAATAGTGCAAGATGGCTTCATTTGGATGAAACATGGCCGTAACAACGATAATAGATGGCAACAAAATTCAACATCAAATTTCAAGGCCATTGAAATAGTGCAAGATGGCTTCATTTGGATGAAACATGGCCGTAACAACGATAATAGATGGCAACAAAATTCAACATCAAATTTCAAGGACATTGAAATAGTGCAAGATGGCTTCATTTGGATGAAACATGGCCGTAACAACGATAATAGATGGCAAAAAAACTCAACATCAAATTTCAAGGCCATTGAATTAGTGCAAGATGGCTTCATTTGGATGAAACATGGCCGTAACAACGATAATAGATGGCAAAAAAACTCAACATCAAATTTCAAGGCCATTGAAATAGTGCAAGATGGCTTCCTTTTGGATGAAACATGGCCGTAATAACGATAATAGATGGCAACAAAACTCAACATCAAATTTCAAGGCCATTGAAATAGTGCAAGATGGCTTCATTTGGATGAAACATGGCCGTAACAACGATAATAGATGACAACAAAACTCAACATCAAATTTCAAGGCCATTAAAATAGTGCAAGATGGCTCCATTGGGATGAAACATGGGCGTAACAACGATAATAGATGGCAACAAAATTCAACTTCAAAATTCAAGGCCATTGAATTAGTGCAAGATGGCTTCATTTGGATGAAACATGGCCGTAACAACGATAATAGATGGCAACAAAACTCAACATCAAATTTCAAGGCCATTGAATAGTGCAAGATGGCTTCATTTGGATGAAACATGGACGTAACAACGATAATAGATGGCAACAAAACTCAACTTTTAATTTCAAGGCCATTGAAATAGTGCAAGATGGCTTCATTTGGATGAAACATGGCCGCAACAACGATAATAGATGGCAACAAAACTCAACATCTAATTTCAAGGCCATTGAAATAGTGCAAGATGGCTCAATATGGATGAAACATGGCCGTAACAACGATAATAGATGGCAACAAAACTCAAGATCAAATTTCAAGGCCATTCAAATGGTGCAAGATGGCTTCATTTGGATGAAACATGGCCGTAACAACGATAATAGATGGCAACAAAACTCAACATCAAATTTCAAGGCCATTGAAATAGTGCAAGATGGCTTCATTTGGATGAAACATGGCCGTAACAACGATAATAGATGGCAACAAAACTCAACATCAAATTTCAAGGCCATTGAAATAGTGCAAGATGGCTTCATTTGGATGAAACATGGCCGTAACAACGATAATAGATGGCAACAAAACTCAAGATCTAATTTCAAGGCCATTGAAATAGTGCAAGATGGCTTCATTTCGATGAAACATGGCCGTAACAACGACAATCGATGGCAACAAAACTCAACATCAAATTTCAAGGCCATTGAAATAGTGCAAGATGGCTTCATTTGGATGAAACATGGCCGTAACAACGATAATAGATGGCAACAAAACTCAACATCAAATTTCAAGGCCATTGAAATAGTGCAAGATGGATTCATTTGGATGAAACATGGCCGTAACAACGATAATAGATGGCAACAAAACTCAACATCAAATTTCAAGGCCATTGAAATAGTGCAAGATGGCTTCATTTGGATGAAACATGGCCGCAAAACGATAATAGATGGCAACAAAACTCAACATCTAATGTCAAGGCCATTGAAATAGTGCAAGATGGTTCAATCTGGATGAAACATGGCCGTAACAACGATAATAGATGGCAACAAACTCAACATCAAATTTCAAGGCCATTGAAATAGTGCAATATGACTTCTTTTGGATGAAACATGGCCGTAACAACGATAATAGATGGCAACAAAACTCAACTTCTAATTTCAAGGCCATTGAATAGTGCAAGATGGCTTCATTTGGATGAAACATGGACGTAACAACGATAATAGATGGCAACAAAACTCAACATCAAATTTCAAGGCCATTCAAATAGTGCAAGATGGATTCATTTGGATGAAACATGGCCGTAACAACGATAATAGATGGCAACAAAATTCAACATCAAATTTCAAGGCCATTCAAATAGTGCAAGATGGCTTCATTTGGATGAAACATGGCCGTAACAACGATAATAGATGGCAACAAAACTCAACATCAAATTTCAAGGCCATTGAATAGTGAAAGATGGCTTCATTTGGATGAAACATGGACGTAACAACGATAATAGATGGCAACAAAACTCAACTTCTAATTTCAAGGCCATTCAAATAGTGCAAGATGCCTTCATTTGGATGAAACATGGCCGCAAAACGATAATAGATGGCAACAAAACTCAACATCTAATGTCAAGGCCATTGAAATAGTGCAAGATTGCTCAATTTGGATGAAACATGGCCATAACAACGATAATAGATGGCAACAAAACTCAACATCAAATTTCAAGGCCATTGAAATAGTGCAAGATGGCTTCATTTGGATGAAACATGGCCGTAACAACGATAATAGATGGCAACAAAACTCAACATCAAATTTCAAGGCCATTGAAATAGTGCAAGATGGCTTCATTTGGATGAAACATGGCCGTAACAACGATAATAGATGGCAACAAAACTCAACTTCTAATTTCAAGGCCATTGAAATGGTGCAAGATGGCTTCATTTGGATGAAACATGGCCGCAACAACGATAATAGATGGCAACAAAACTCAACTTCTAATTTCAAGGCCATTGAATAGTGCAAGATGGCTTCATTTGGATGAAACATGGCCGTCACAACGATAATAGATGGCAACAAAACTCAACATCAAATTTCAAGGCCATTGAAATAGTGCAAGATGGCTTCATTTGGATGAAACATGGACGTAACAACGATAATAGATGGCAACAAAACTCAACATCTAATTTCAAGGCCATTGAATTAGTGCATGATGCCTTTATATGGATGTAACATGGCCGTAACTACGATATTCGATAGCAAAAAAACTCAACATCAAATTTCAAGGCCATTGAAATAGTGCAAGATGGCTTCATTTGGATGAAACATGGCCGTAACAACGATAATAGATGGCAACAAAATTCAACATCAAATTTCAAGGCCATTCAAATAGTGCAAGATGTATTCATTTGGATGAAACATGGCCGTAACAACGATAATAGATGGCAACAAAACTCAACATCAAATTTCAAGGCCATTGAAATAGTGCAAGATGGCTTCATTTGGATGAAGCATGGCCGTAACAACGATAATAGATGGCAACAAAATTCAACATCAAATTTCAAGGCCATTGAAATAGTGCAAGATGGCTTCATTTGGATGAAACATAGCCGTAACAACGATAATAGATGGCAACAAAACTCAACATCAAATTTCAAGGCCATTGAAATAGTGCAAGATGGCTTCATTTGGATGAAACATGGCCGTAACAACGATAATAGATGGCAACAAAATTCAACTTCTAATTTCAAGGCCATTGAAATAGTGCAAGATAGCTCCATTTGGATGAAACATGGCCGCAAAACGATAATAGATGGCAACAAAACTCTACATCTAATGTCAAGGCCATTGAAATAGTGCAAGATGGCTCAATTTGGATGAAACATGGCCGTAACAACGATAATAGATGGCAACAAAACTTAACATCAAATTTCAAGGCCATTGAAATAGTGCAAGATGGCTTCATTTGGATGAAACATGGCCGTAACAACGATAATAGATGGCAACAAAATTCAACATCAAATTTCAAGGCCATTGAAATAGTGCAAGATGGCTTCATTTGGATGAAACATGGCCGTAACAACGATAATAGATGGCAACAAAACTCAACATCTAATTTCAAGGCCATTGTAATAGTGCAAGATGGCTTCATTTGGATGAAACATGGACGTAACAACGATAATAGATGGCAACAAAACTCAACTTCTAATTTCAAGGCCATTGAATTAGTGCATGATGCCTTTATATGGATGTAACATGGCCGTAACTACGATATTCGATAGCAAAAAAACTCAACATCAAATTTCAAGGCCATTGAAATAGTGCAAGATGGCTTCATTTGGATGAAACATGGCCGTAACAACGATAATAGATGGCAACAAAACTCAACATCAAATTTCAAGGCCATTCAAATAGTGCAAGATGGCTTCATTTGGATGAAACATAGCCGTAACAACGATAATAGATGGCAACAAAATTCAACATCAAATTTCAAGGCCATTGAAATAGTGCAAAATGGCTTCATTTGGATGAAACATGGCCGTAACAACGATAATAGATGGCAACAAAACTCAACATCAAATTTCAAGGCCATTGAAATAGTGCAAGATAGCTCCATTTGGATGAAACATGGCCGTAACAACGATAATAGATGGCAACAAAACTCAACATCAAATTTCAAGGCCATTGAAATGGTGCAAGATGGCTTCATTTGGATGAAACATGGCCGTCACAACGATAAAAGATGGCAACAAAACTCAACATCAAATTTCAAGGCCATTGAAATAATGCAAGATGGCTTCATTTGGATGAAACATGGCCGTAACAACGATAATAGATGGCAACAAAACTCAATTTCTAATTTCAAGGCCATTGAAATAGTGAAAGATGGCTTCATTTGGATGAAACATGGCCGTAACAACGATAATAGATGGCAACAAAACTCAACTTCTAATTTCAAGGCCATTGAAATATTGCAAGATGGCTCCTTTTGGATGAAACATGGCCGTAACAACGATAATAGATGGCAACAAAACTCAACATCAAATTTCAAGGCCATTGAAATAGTGCAAGATGGCTTCATTTGGATGAAACATAGCCGTAACAACGATAATAGATGGCAACAAAACTCAACATCAAATTTCAAGGCCATTGAAATAGTGCAAGATGGCTTCATTTGGATGAAACATGGCCGTAACAACGATAATAGATGGCAACAAAACTCAACATCTAATTTCAAGGCCATTGAAATAGTTAAAGATGGCTTCATTTGGATGAAACATGGACGTAACAACGATAATAGATGGCAACAAAACTCAACTTCTAAATTCAAGGCCATTGAATTAGTGCATGATGCCTTTATATGGATGAAACATGGCCGTAACAACGATAATAGATGACAACAAAACTCAACATCAAATTTCAAGGCCATTGAAATAGTGCAAGATGGCTTCATTTGGATGAAACATAGCCGTAACAACGATAATAGATGGCAACAAAACTCAACATCAAATTTCAAGGCCATTGAAATGGTGCAAGATGGCTTCATTTGGATGAAACATGGCCGTAACAACGATAATAGATGGCAACAAAACTCAACATCAAATTTCAAGGCCATTGAAATAGTGCAAGATGGCTTCATTTGGATGAAACATGGCCGTAACAACGATAATAGATGGCAACAAAACTCAACATCAAATTTCAAGGCCATTGAAATAGTGCAAGATGGCTTCATTTGGATGAAACATGGGCGTAACAACGATAATAGATGGCAACAAAACTCAACATCAAATTTCAAGGCCATTGAATTAGTGCAAGATGACTTCATTTGGATGAAACATGGCCGTAACAACGATAATAGATGGCAACAAAACTCAACATCAAATTTCAAGGCCATTGAAATAGTGCAAGATGGCTTCATTTGGATGAAACATGGCCGTAACAACGATAATAGATGGCAACAAAACTCAACATCAAATTTCAAGGCCATTCAAATAGTGCAAGATGGCTTCATTTGGATGAAACATGGCCGTAACAACGATAATAGATGGCAACAAAACTCAACATCAAATTTCAAGGCCATTGAAATAGTGCAAGATGGCTTCATTTGGATGAAACATGGCCGTAACAACGATAATAGATGACAACAAAACTCAACATCTTCTGTCAAGGCCATTCAAATAGTGTAAGATGGCTTCATTTGGATGAAACATGGCCGTAACAACGATAATAGATGGCAACAAAACTCAACATCAAATTTCAAGGCCATTGAAATAGTGCAAGATAACTCCATTTCGATGAAACATCGCCGCAACAACGATAATAGATGACAACAAAATTAAAAATCTAATTTCAAGGCCATTGAAATAGTGCAAGATGGCTTCATTTGGATGAAACATGGCCGTAACAACGATAATAGATGGCAACAAAATTCAACATCAAATTTCAAGGCCATTGAATTAGTGAAAGATGACTTCATTTGGATGAAACATGGCCGTAACAACGATAATAGATGGCAACAAAATTCAACATCGCATCTGAAGGCCATTGAATTAGTGAAAGATGACTTCATTTGGATGAAACATGGCCGTAACAACGATAATAGATGGCAACAAAACTCAACATCAAATTTCAAGGCCATTGAAATAGTGCAAGATGGCTTCATTTGGATGAAACATAGCCGTAACAACGATAATAGATGGCAACAAAACTCAACATCAAATTTCAAGGCCATTGAAATAGTGCAAGATGGCTTCATTTGGATGAAACATGGCCGTAACAACGATAATATATGCCAACAAAACTCAACATCAAATTTCAAGGCCATTAAAATAGTGCAAGATGGCTCCATTTGGATGAAACATGGCCGTAACAACGATAATAGATGGCAACAAAATTCAACATCAAAATTCAAGGCCATTGAATTAGTGCATGATGCCTTTATTTGGATGAAACATGGCCGTAACAACGATAATAGATGGCAACAAAACTCAACTTCTAATTTCAAGGCCATTGAAATAGTGCAAGATGGCTCCTTTGGATGAAACATGGCCGTAATCACGATAATAGATGGCAACAAAACTTAACATCAAATTTCAAGGCCATTGAAATAGTGCAAGATGGCTTCATTTGGATGAAACATGGCCGTAACAACGATAATAGATGACAACAAAACTCAACATCAAATTTCAAGGCCATTGAAATAGGGCAAGATGGCTTCATTTGGATGAAACATGGCCGTAACAACGATAATAGATGGCAACAAAATTCAACATCAAAATTTCAAGGCCATTGAATTAGTGCATGATGCCTTTATTTGGATGAAACATGGCCGTAACAACGATAATAGATGGCAACAAAACTCAACTTCTAATTTCAAGGCCATTGAAATATTGCAAGATGGCTCCTTTTGGATGAAACATGGCCGTAATCACGATAATAGATGGCAACAAAACTCAACATCAAATTTCAGGGGCATTGAAATAGTGCAAGATGGCTTCATTTGGATGAAACATGGCCGTAACAACGATAGCAAGATGGCTTCATTTGGATGAAACATGGCCGTAACAACGATAATAGATGGCAACAAAACTCAACATCAAATTTTAAGTCCATTCAAATAGTGCAAGATGGCTTCATTTGGATGAAACATAGCTGTAACAACGATAATAGATGGCAACAAAACTCAACTTCTAATTTCAAGGCCATTGAATTAGTGCAAGATGGCTTCATTTGGATGAAACATGGCCGTAACAACGATAATAGATGGCAACAAAATTCAACATCAAATTTCAAGGCCATTGAAATAGTGCAAGATGGCTCCATTGGGATGAAACATGGCCGTAACAACGATAATAGATGACAACAAAACTCAACTTCTAATTTCAAGGCCATTGAATTAGTGCAAGATGGCTTCATTTGGATGAAACATGGCCGTAACAACGATAATAGATGACAACAAAATTAAACATCACATTTCAAGGCCATTGAATTAGTGCATGATGCCTTTATATGGATGTAACATGGCCGTAACAACGATAATAGATGGCAACAAAACTCAACATCAAATTTCAAGGCCATTCAAATATTGCAAGATGGCTCCTTTTGGATGAAACATGGCCGTAATCACGATAATAGATGGCAACAAAACTCAACATCAAAATTCAAGGCCATTGAATTAGTGCATGATGCCTTTATTTGGATGAAACATGGCCGTAACAACGAAAATAGATGGCAACAAAACTCAGCTTCTAATTTCAAGGCCATTGAAATATTGCAAGATGGCTCCTTTTGGATGAAACATGGCCGTAACAACGATAATAGATGGCAACAAAACTCAACATCAAATTTCAAGGCCATTGAAATAGTGCAAGATGGCTTCATTTGGATGAAACATGGCCGTAACAACGATAATAGATGGCAACAAAATTCAACATCAAATTTCAAGGCCATTGAAATAGTGCAAGATGGCTTCATTTGGATGAAACATGGCCGTAACAACGATAATAGATGGCAACAAAACTCAAGATCTAATTTCAAGGCCATTGAAATATTGCAAGATGGCTCCTTTTGGATGAAACATGGCCGTAATCACGATAATAGATGGCAACAAAACTCAAGATCTAATTTCAAGGCTATTGAAATGGTGCAAGATGGCTTCATTTGGATGAAACATGGCCGTAACAACGATAATAGATGACAACAAAACTCAACAACAAATTTCAAGGCCATTGAAATAGTGCAAGATGGCTTCATTTGGATGAAACATGGCCGTAACAACGATAATAGATGGCAACAAAACTCAACATCAAATTTCAAGGCCATTGAAATAGTGCAAGATGGCTTCATTTGGATGAAACATGGCCGTAACAACGATAATAGATGACAACAAAACTCAACATCAAATTTCAAGGCCATTGAAATAGTGCAAGATGGCTTCATTTGGATGAAACATGGCCGTAACAACGATAATAGATGGCAACAAAACTCAAGATCTAATTTCAAGGCCATTCAAATGGTGCAAGATGGCTTCATTTGGATGAAACATGGCCGTAACAACGATAATAGATGGCAACAAAACTCAACATCTAATTTCAAGGCCATTGAAATAGTGCAAGATGGCTTCATTTGGATGAAACATGGTCGTAACAACGATAATAGATGGCAACAAAATTCAACATCAAATTTCAGAACATTGAAATAGTGCAATATGGCTCCATTGGGATGAAACATGGCCGTAACAACGATAATAGATGACAACAAAACTCAACATCAAATTTCAAGGCCATTGAAATATTGCAAGATGGATTCATTTGGATGAAACATGTCCGTAACAAGGATAATAGATGGCAACAAAACTCAACATCAAATTTCAAGGCCATTGAAATAGTGCAAGATGGCTTCATTTGGATGAAACATGGCCGTAACAACGATAATAGATGACAACAAAATTCAACATCACATTTCAAGGCCATTGAAATAGTGCATGATGCCTTTATATGGATGAAACATGGCCGTCACAACGATAATAGATGGCAACAAAACTCAACATCAAAATTCAAGGCCATTGAATTAGTGCATGATGCCTTTATTTGGATGAAACATGGCCGTAACAACGAAAATAGATGGCAACAAAACTCAGCTTCTAATTTCAAGGCCATTGAACTATTGCAAGATGGCTCCTTTTGGATGAAACATGGCCGTAACAACGATAATAGATGGCAACAAAACTCAACATCAAATTTCAAGGCCATTGAAATAGTGCAAGATGGCTTCGTTTGGATGAAACATGGCCGTAACAACGATAATAGATGGCAACAAAATTCAACATCAAATTTCAAGGCCATTGAAATAGTGCAAGATGGCTTCATTTGGATGAAACATGGCCGTAACAACGATAATAGATGGCAACAAAACTCAAGATCTAATTTCAAGGCCATTCAAATGGTGCAAGATGGCTTCATTTGGATGAAACATGGCCGTAACAACGATAATAGATGGCAACAAAACTCAACATCTAATTTCAAGGCTATTGAAATAGTGCAAGATGGCTTCATTTGGATGAAACATGGCCGTAACAACGATAATAGATGGCAACAAAACTCAAGATCTAATTTCAAGGCCATTCAAATGGTGCAAGATGGCTTCATTTGGATGAAACATGGCCGTAACAACGATAATAGATGGCAACAAAACTCAACATCTAATTTCAAGGCTATTGAAATAGTGCAAGATGGCTTCATTTGGATGAAACATGGCCGTAACAACGATAATAGATGGCAACAAAACTCAAGATCTAATTTCAAGGCCATTCAAATGGTGCAAGATGGCTTCATTTGGATGAAACATGGCCGTAACAACGATAATAGATGGCAACAAAACTCAACATCAAATTTCAAGGCCATTGAAATAGAGTAATACGGCTTCATTTGGATGAAACATGGCCGTAACAACGATAATAGATGGCAACAAAACTCAAGATCTAATTTCAAGGCCATTGAAATAGTGCAGGATGACTCCATTTGGATGAAACATGGCCGTAACAACGATAATAGATGGCAACAAAACTCAACATCGAATTTCAAGGCCATTGAAATAGTGCAAGATGGCTTCATTTGGATGAAACATGGCCGTAACAACGATAATAGATGGCAACAAAACTCAACATCAAATCTCAAGGAAATTAAAAGAATGCAAGATGGCTTCTTTTGAATGAAACATGGCCGTAACAACGATAATAGATGGCAACAAAACTCAACATCAAATTTCAAGGCCATTGAATAGTGAAAGATGGCTTCATTTGGATGAAACATGGCCGTCACATCGATAATAGATGGCAACAAAACTCAACATCAAATTTCAAGGCCATTGAAATAGTGCAAGATGGCTTCATTTGGATGAAACATGGCCGTAACAACGATAATAGATGGCAACAAAACTCAACATCAAAAATTCAAGGCCATTGAAATAGTGCAAGATAGCTCCATTTAGATGAAACATCGCCGCAACAACGATAATAGATGACAGCAAAACTCAACATCAAATTTCAAGGCCATTGAAATAGTGCAAGATGGCTTCATTTGGATGAAACATGGCCGTAACAACGATAATAAATGACAACAAAAATCAACGTCAAATTTTAAGGCCATTGAAATAGTGCAAGATGGCTTCTTTTGAATCAAACATGGCCGTAACAACAATAATAGATGGCAACAAAACTCAACTTCTAATTTCAAGGCCATTGAAATAGTGCAAGATGGCTTCATTTGGATGAAACATGGCCGTAACAACGATAATAGATGGCAACAAAACTCAACATCAAATTTCAAGGCCATTGAAATAGTGCAAGATGGCTTCATTTGGATGAAACATGGCCGTAATCGATAAAAGATGGGAACAAAACTCAACATCAAATTTCAAGGCTATTGAAATAGTGCAAGATGGCTTCATATGGATGAAACATGGCCGTAACAACGATAATAGATGGCAACAAAACTCAACATCAAATTTTAAGGCCATTGAAATAGTGCAAGATGGCTTCATATCGATGAAACATGGCCGTAACAACGATAATAGATGGCAACAAAACTCAACATCAAATTTCAAGGCTATTGAAATAGTGCAAGCTGGCTTCATTTGGATCAAACATGGCCGTAACAACGATTATAGATGGCAACAAAACTAAACATCAAATCTCAAGGCCATTGAAATGGTGCAAGATGGCTTCTTTTGAATCAAACATGGCCGAAACAACAATAATAGATGGCAACAAAACTCAACTTCTAATTTCAAGGCTATTGAAATAGTGCAAGATGGCTTCATTTGGATGAAACATGTCCGCAACAACGATAATAGAAGACAACAAAACTCAACATCAAATTTCAAGGCCATTCAAATAGTGCAATATGACTTCATTTGGATGAAACATGGCCGTAACAACGATAATAGATGGCAACAAAACTCAACAACAAATTTCAAGGCCATTCAAATAGTGCAAGATGGCTTCATTTGGATGAAACATCGCCGCAACAACGATAATAGATGACAACAAAACTCAACATCAAATTTCAAGGCCATTGAAATAGTGCAAGATGGCTTCATTTGGATGAAACATGGCCGTAACAACGATAATAGATGGAAACAAAACTCAACATCAAATTTCAATGCCATTGAAATAGTGCAAGATGGCTCCATTTGGATGAAACATGGCCGTAACAACGATAATAGATGGCAACAAAACTCAACATCAAATTTCAAGGCCATTGAAATGGTGCAAGATGGCTTCATTTGGATGAAACATGGCCGTCAAAACGATAAAAGATGGCAACACAATTCAACATCAAATTTCAAGGCCATTGAAATGGTGCAAGATGGCTTCATTTGGATGAAACATGGCCGTCACAACGATAAAAGATGGCAACAAAATTCAACATCAAATTTCAAGGCCATTGAAATAGTGCAAGATGCCTTCATTTGGATGAAACATGGCCGCAAAAACGATAATAGATGGCAACAAAACTCAACATCTAATGTCAAGGCCATTGAAATAGTGCAAGATGGCTCAATTTGGATGAAACATGGCCGTAACAACGATAATAGATGGCAACAACACTCAACATCAAATTTCAAGGGCATTGAAATAGTGCAATATGACTTCATTTGGATGAAACATGGCCGTAACAACGATGATTGATGGCAACAAAACTCAACAACAAATTTCAAGGACATTCAAATAGTGCAAGATGGCTTCTTTTGGATGAAACATGGCCGTAACAACGATAATAGATGGCAAAAAACTCAACATAAAATTTTAAATCTATTCAAATAGTGCAAGATGGCTTCATTTGGATGAAACATGGCCGTAACAACGATAATAGATGTCAACAAAATTCAACATCAAATTTCAAGGCCATTGAAATAGTGCAAGATGGCTTCATTTGGATGAAACATGGCCGTAACAACGATAATAGATGGCAACAAAACTCAACATCAAATTTCAAGGCCTTTGAAATAGTGCAAGATGCCTTCATTTGGATGAAACATGGCCGCAAAAACGATAATAGATGGCAACAAAACTCAACATCTAATGTCAAGGCCATTGAAATAGTGCAAGATGGCTCAATTTGGATGAAACATGGCCGTAACAACGATAATAGATGGCAACAAAACTCAACATCAAATTTCAAGGCCATTGAAATAGTGCAAGATGGCTTCATTTGGATGAAACATGGCCGTAACAACGATAATAGATGGCAACAAAACTCAACATCAAATTTCAAGGCCATTGAAATAGTGCAAGATGGCTCCATTTCGATGAAACATGACCGTCACAACGATAATAGATGACAACAAAACTCAACATCAAATTTCAAGGCCATTGAAATAGTGCAAGATGGCTCCATTTCGATGAAGCATGGCCGTAACAACGATAATAGATGGCAACAAAATTCAACATCGCATCTGAAGGCCATTGAAATAGTGCAAGATGGCTTCATTTGGATAAAACATAGCCGTAACAACGATAATAGATGGCAACAAAATTCAACATCAAATTTCAAGGCCATTGAAATGGTGCAAGATGGCTTCATTTGGATGAAACATGGCCGTAACAACGATAATAGATGGCAACAAAACTCAACATCAAATTTCAAGGCCATTCAAACAGTGCAAGATGGCTTCATTTGGATGAAACATGGCCGTAACAACGATAATAGATGGCAACAAAACTCAACATCAAATTTCAAGGCCATTGAAATAGTGCAAGATGGCTTCATTTGGATGAAACATGGCCGTAACAACGATAATAGATGGCAACAAAACTCAACTTCTAATTTCAAGGCCATTGAAATAGTGAAAGATGGCTCCATTTGGATGAAACATGGCCGTAACATCAATAATAGATGGCAACAAAACTCAAGATCTAATTTCAAGGCCATTGAAATAGTGCAAAATGGCTTCAGTTGGATGAAACATGGCCGTAACAACGATGATAGATGGCAACAAAACTCAAGATCTAATTTCAAGGCCATTCAAATAGTGCAAGATAGCTCCATTTAGATGAAACATCGCCGCAACAACGATAATAGATGACAGCAAAACTAAACATCAAATTTCAAGGCCATTGAAATAGTGCAAGATGGCTCCATTTGGATGAAACATGGCCGTAACAACGAAAATAGATGGCAACAAAATTCAACATCAAATTTCGAGGCCATTCAAATAGTGAAAGATGGCTTCATTTGGATGAAACATGGCCGTAACAACGATAATAGATGGCAACAAAACTCAACATCAAATTTCAAGGCCATTGAATAGTGAAAGATGGCTTCATTTGGATGAAACATGGCCGTAACAACGATAATAGATGGCAACAAAATTCAACATCGCATTTGAAGGCCATTGAAATAGTACAAGATAAGCTCTCTCTCCTATCCCTCATTTACCAACATTCCCATCATTCCCGTCATTCCCTCCTATCCATCTTATCCCTTCTATCCATCGTTTCCCTCCTTTCAGTCCTTTCCCTCCTTTCCCTCCTTTCCCTCCTTTCCCTCCTTTCCCTCCTTTCCCTCCTTTCCCTCCTTTCCCTCATTTCCATCCTTTCCCTCCTTTCCATCCTTTCCCTCCTTTCCCTCCTTTCCTCCTTTCCTCCTTTCCCTCCTTTCCCTCCTTTCCCTCCTTTCCCTCATTTCCATCCTTTTCCTCCTTTCCATCCTTTCCCTCCTTTCCCTCCTTTCTCTTTTTTCCTCTTTTCCCTCCTTTCCCTCTTTTCCCTCCTTTCCCTCCTTTCCCTCCTTTTCCTCCTTTCCCTCCTTTCCCTCCTTTCCCTCCTTTCCCTCCTTTCCCTCATTTCCATCCTTTCCCTCCTTTTACTCCTTTCCCTCCTTTCCCTCCTTTCCATCCTTTCCCTCATTTCCATCATTTCCCTCCTTTCCCTCCTTTCCCTCCTTTCTCTTTTTTTTCCTCTTTTCCCTCCTTTCCCTCTTTTCCCTCCTTTCCCTCCTTTTCCTCCTTTTCCTCCTTGCCCTCCTTTCCCTCCTTTCCCTCCTTTCCCTCCTTTCCCTCTTTCCCTCCTTTCCCACCTTTCCCTCCTTTCCCTCCTCCCTCCTTTTCCTCCTTTCCCTCCTTTTCCTCCTTTCCCTCCTTTCCCTCCTTTCCCTCCTTTCCCTCCTTTCCATCCTTTCCCTCCTTTCCATCATTTCCCTCCTTTCCCTCCTTTCCCTCATTTCCATCCTTTCCATCCTTTCCCTCCTTTCCCTCCTTTCCCTCATTCCCATCTTTCCCATCCGTTCCCTCCATTCCCTCATTTCCTCCCTTTCCCTCCTTTCCCTCCTTTCCCTCCTTTCCCTCCTTTCCCTCCTTTCCCTCGTTTCCCTACTTTCCCTCCTTTCCATCCTTTCCCTCCTTTCCCTCCTTTCTCTTTTTTTCCTCTTTTCCCTCCTTTCCCTCTTTTCCCTCCTTTCCCTCCTTTCCCTCCTTTCCCTCCTTTCCCTCCTTTCCCTCCTTTCCCTCCTTTCCCTCCTTTTCCTCCTTTCCCTCCTTTCCCTCCTTTTACTCCTTTCCCTCCTTTCCTCCTTTCCCTCCTTTCCCTCCTTTCCATCATTTCCCTCATTTCCATCATTTCCCTCCTTTCCCTCCTTTCCCTCATTTCCATCCTTTCCATCCTTTCCCTCCTTTCCCTCCTTTCCCTCCTTACTCTTTTTTTTCCTGTTTTCCCTCCTTTCCCTCTTTTCCCTCCTTTCCCTCCTTTTCCTCCTTTTCCTCCTTGCCCTCCTTGCCCTCCTTTCCCTCCTTTCCCTCCTTTCCCTCCTTTCCCTCTTTTCCCTCCTTTCCCTCCTTTCCTCCTTTCCCTCCTTTCCCTCATTCCCATCTTTCCCATCCGTTCCCTCCATTCCCTTATTTCCTCCCTTTCCCTCCTGTTAGATGTAATCGGTGAGTAGTGCACCGACCGCTATAGACGCACATCGATCATCCTCGCTGGATGCTATGACAGCGAGATCAATAGGACATGTGGACGCGTCAGACCGATAGCGAGGACAATGTATGTGTGCGTTAGACGTAAGATAAAAAGCGAAGCACGCGGTTCAGGCAAAGAGAATTGTGAATTATAAAGATAAAATAAAAGTGAACTAAATTGAAATATTATCAAACATTTATGGTCCTTCGAACCGGATAAGGTGCAATAAGTGATAAATTACAACGAAAAGTAAATATCAGCCCGTAATATGGAGCGTTTATTGATTAAACGATCACTGATAGATGCACGAGTACAGCTGCTCAAGACAAAGGTCGAGGAAGTGGTGGCGAGCGAATACGACAGTGTAAGCGTTGCTGTGTGCTTGAAGAGAGTCAACGACCTGTCCACGCAGTATGTGGAATTGCAAGAAGCGATTGTGGATGAGTGCGAAAACGAGCAGCATCGAAAGGATATTGTGGATCATCAAATTACATTCGATGAAATTACATCAAATATGCGAACCGCTTTACTAAAAATTGATAATCGTTTTAGGGGAGCTGCCGAAGAGAAAACGTCGGAACAAAATGAAGGCAACGAACAAAATGGTGCAGGCGCCATCAAATTGTTAGCTGAGCAGCAAACAGAATTGTTAAGATTGCTGTCGTGTTCATTTAATCCACATGCCGAATCAACTTCGGTAGCAGATACAACCCCAAGAATCGATGTAAGACTGCCGCGGATGAATTTACCCACGTTCGATGGTGATATACTCAAATGGGCATCCTTTTATGATTTGTTCGAAACTGCTATTCATCAAAACGCATCGCTACACAATGCACAAAGATTGTACTTCTTGAAGACAAATCTAACCGGCGAAGCAGCTGCCTTAATTTCGCACTTAAAGATCGAAGACGGCAATTATGAGCCAGCTCTAGAGAAACTAAAGCAGAGGTACGAAAAACCTTTAGAGGCAGCTGTGAAACATATCGATCGATTCATGAAGCAACCGGCAATTATTAAACCATCGGCAAGCGGCTTACGATCATTGCATGATATTTCCGACGAAGTGCTACGAGCACTGGCAGCTATGAAGCAAGAAGGACGGGATATTTGGCTAATACATATTCTTATAGAGAAGCTAGATCCTGAAACAAAGCAGCTGTGGTGTCTTAAGCAAGCCGAAGAAGGTGATAATGTGATGAAGTTGGACATATTTCTGAAGTTTATCGATGATCAAAGCTCAGCGTTGTTTATGGCAAAACCACTTCCAGAAAGACCAATAGTAGCAAGATATGAGAGACGTGAAGCATCTAAAGCATTGACAGTTGGCGTTGTTGAGAACTCAGTTAAAGTTTGTGGCATTTGTCAAGGCACACATAATACGTCAAATTGCACTAATTTCAAATCGATGAGCGTAATGGAAAGATTAGGTGCGGTTAAATCGTTGGGCCTGTGTTTCAACTGCTTACAAAAGGGGCACAGAGTACCACAATGCAAGGCAGTGCAAAATTGTCACCTATGTCACAAACGCCACCACACATTTTTGCACATAACAGATCTAAGAAAACAGCCATTTGATAGAACGATTGAACGACCCAATTGCCTAGTCGTGTCCCAAGAAAAGGAACAGAGACAAGATAATGTTATAAAAGAAGGAATTAGTAGAAGTGAAGAACATGTACAAACAATTCTTAGTGCGAGCACTGTTCCAAAATCGAAGGGGCAAATTTTATTATCCACTGCTATGGTTGATATTTACGATGATTCGGGAAACCGATTTGCATGTAGAGCCCTTTTGGATTCAGGATCGCAACTTAATTTCATCACGACTAGAATGGCAAATATTATGACACAAAAAGAAGAAATATTGACTGCGTAGTAAGTGGCTTTAATGGAAATGAAGTGCGTATTTTACAAGATATGAATATCAACATAGCATCACGCATAGAAAAATGTATGTTGAATATTGATGTGCTCATCACTCCTAAGATCACGAACGAATTGCCTGAAAGATCATTTGATATTTCTGAATGGAATATTCCTACCGATATCGAGCTAGCTGATCCTACCTTTAACATGAGAGGAAAGGTAGATATATTGATCGGATCAGAATGGTTTTGGAATCTGGTTAAGCCTAATCAGTTTGAGATGGGAAAGAGTCTTCCTATACTAACCAAAACATCGCTTGGATGGATAGCTGGAGGAGTCATTAATACTAATGTCCAAGTAATAGCGCAAACATTCTGTTTAACGAATAACGATACACTAGCTGATATACTTACAAATTTCTATAAGATAGAAACATGTGATGAATACGTTCAAACACGAGACGACGATGAAACTGTAGCACACTTTAATGAGACACATCGTCGAGACGCTGATGGAAGATTCTGGGTTCGCCTTCCATTCAAACCCAATTGCGAGAAGTTAGGTGATTCAAAAGAGATAGCCATGAAGAGGCTAAGTACAATAGAAAGACGCCTAGCTAAACAACCAGAACTTAGAGAACAATATTCAATATTCATGCGTGAATATACAGAATTGGGTCATATGAGAAAAATTTCGAAACATGAAGAAGGCGATGCGAGTGATGCCTATTACATACCACATCATTATGTGCTGAAGCCGTCGAGCACAACCACGAAGCTAAGAGTAGTTTTCGATGGATCAGCAGCTACGTCGAATGGTATAGCACTTAATAATATTTTACGGAAAGGGCCGACGGTTCAAAGAGAACTATTTACAATATTATTGAGTTCGAGAAGTTTTCGATATGCCATAACTGCTGATATACCCAAAATGTATCGGCAAATTCGAGTGCTTTCACCAGATACTCGATTTCAAAGAATTCTTTGGCGATATTGCGCTGAAGATCCAATTGACGTTTACGAATTGGAAACAGTAACATATGGCTTGACACCATCCCCCTTTCAAGCAACTATGTCATTGCTGCAGACAGCATTAGATCATAAAGATGAGTTCCCAGAAGCAGCAAGGGTGCTGGAACAAAATACATACGTTGATGATATAATCGCTGGTGAAAATGATTTAGATCGTGCATGCAAGTTACAGAGAGACTTAGAAAAGATTCTAGCAAAGGCTTGTTTTGGTGCGCACAAGTGGTGTTCAAATAGTAGAGAAGTGTTAGAAAATATCGCAGAAGGAGATCGCGATAGATAAAAGCTCACCAATCTTAGTGAAAACGCTTGGCATAGTGTGGTATCCTGATAAAGATTGGTATTCATTTGACGTTACTTGCAGTCAGCAAGAAGCGAATACGAGACGTAAAATATTGAGTCAAGTCGCAAAAATCTATGATGTGCTAGGATTGGTAGGCCCTGTTATAACGTTGGCAAAATTAATACTTCGAGAAGTAAGTGAGCTTAGAACTGGGTGGGATGAGATAGTGCCGCAAGTTACTATTAATAAGTGGATTTGCCTTCGTAATGAACTGTTTCATTTGAACCAATTGAAAGTGCCACGCTGGATTTTTGCGATTAATACTAAGGTGATTGAGCTCCATGGGTTTGCGGACGCTTCTGGCAATGCGTACGGAGCTTGTGTTTATAGTCGATGCATCAATGACGATGAAAGTGTAACAATGAATCTAATATGTAGCAAATCGCGCCTATTGCCAACTAAAATAGAAAAACGAAAGGCTATCACAACACCACGTGCAGAGCTACTTGCTGCACAGTTACTAGCTAGATTGGTTGTAAAAGTGATAGAAGCAATTGATGTGTCATTTAACAAAGTGTATTTGTGGACAGACTCACAAATTGTAGAAGCGTGGATACGTCACCCTCCAGAACAATTACAAACCTACGTAGCGAATCGTATTAGAGAAATTCAGGGGTTTACAAAGGACTTTACATGGCGTTATATAACTTCGAAAAATAATCCTGCTGATATAATTTCGCGTGGTGAAACCCCCAAACGATTGTTGACTAATGAAGGGTGGTGGTATGGGCCCTCCTTCTTAAGAACAAGGAGTGTAGTTGAAATGCGTGTGAATCCAGAAAATGATTTTGAGGTTCCTGAGTTAAAGGGCAAGGTGACGTTGATTGCTGCAAATATGAAAGGAGTAAGGTTGAATTTTGAATTTACCAGTGACTATAAAAGACTATTACGAATGATGGTGTATATAGTGCGTTTTGCGAAACACAGAGTGTCTAAAGGAAGCGACTTTAAGAAAGATTTACCAACAAGTGCAGATTTAGAGGACAGTTTGAAGGTAATAGTGCGGTGTATTCAACGTGAATCATTTGCGAGTGTTTTTCGAGCGTTAGAAAATGGTAATACGAAACATGAACTATTGAGCTTGAGACCATTTATTGATCCAGTGGATAAGTTATTGAGGGTTGGAGGACGGTTGAAAAGTGCATTTATTCCGTATGATAGTAGACATCAGATGCTGTTACCAGCAAACCATAAGTTTGTGGAGATTCTTGTGCGACATTTACATGAAACGAACCTACACCAAGGACAAAAGGGATTGTTAGCAGTGGTTCGTCAACGGTTCTGGCCGCTAAGAGTAAAATCTACTATTAGGAAAGTGATTGCGAAGTGTGTTACTTGTTTCCGAGCAAACCCTACCACCATTGAGCAGTTGATGGGTGATTTACCGTCCTACCGGGTACAACCAGCCCCAGTGTTTCATCAAACTGGTGTAGATTTTGCTGGACCATTTCTAATCAAATCTAGTGCTACTGGAAGAAAGCCATTGATTATAAAGACTTATGTGTGTTTGTTTGTGTGCATGATTACTCGTGCAATACACATTGAGCTAGTTTCCGACCTATCGACCGATGCATTTTTGGCGGCCCTGCGTCGTTTTATAAGCCGTAGAGGCCTTCCTCTTAGAATCTTTTCAGATAACGCAACAAACTTCGTTGGAGCGCACAACGAGTTGGAAGAACTGGCTAAGATGTTTGCTGAGGAAGAAAATGCTAAGAGAATCGATTACGAGTGTACCAGCCGAGGAATAGAATGGTCATTTATTCCTCCGAGGAGTCCCCATTTCGGCGGGATTTGGGAAGCTGGTGTAAAACAAGTGAAACATCACCTTACTCGCGTCGTAGGGGGCCATCGATTATCCTATGAGGAACTGAATACGACTCTTATTCAGATAGAAGCAGTACTCAATTCAAGGCCTTTATCTCCTTGTTCTAACGATCCTTGCGATTTAACAGCCTTAACACCCGCACATTTTTTGATAGGGCGAGCAATGCAAACAGCAGCTGAACCATCATATTTAGATTTAAAATTATCCAGACTGTCTAGATGGCAACTTGTGCAAACAATGGTACAGCAATTTTGGAAGAGATGGACTGTCGAATATCTTCCTGAGCTTCAGAATAGGTCAAAGTGGAAAAATGAAGTAACAATTACACAAGGAGTATTAGTATTGCTAAAGGAAACCAATTGTCCTACATTTCAGTGGCCATTAGGTAGAATAATACAGTTACATTCTGGAGCAGATGGTATGGTCAGAGTGGTTACAGTTAAAACAGCAAAGGGAGAATATAAGTGAGCGGTATCAGAATTATGCGTTCTTCCCATTGATGATTGAAATACCTATTTCAATGCGGGGAGTATGTTAGATGTAATCGGTGAGTAGTGCACCGACCGCTATAGACGCACATCGATCATCCTCGCTGGATGCTATGACAGCGAGATCAATAGGACATGTGGACGCGTCAGACCGATAGCGAGGACAATGTATGTGTGCGTTAGACGTAAGATAAAAAGCGAAGCACGCGGTTCAGGCAAAGAGAATTGTGAATTATAAAGATAAAATAAAAGTGAACTAAATTGAAATATTATCAAACACCTCCTTTCCCTCCTTTCCCTCCTTTCCCTCCTTTCCCTCCTTTCCCTCCTTTCCCTCCTTTCCCTCCTTTCCCTCCTTGCCCTCCTTTCTCTTTTTTTCCTCTTTTCCCTCTTTTCCCTCTTTTCCCTCCTTTCCCTCCTTTCCCTCCTTTCCCTCCTTTCCCTCCTTTCCCTCCTTTCCCTCCTTTCCCTCCTTTTCCTCCTTTCCCTCTTTTCCCGCCTTTCCCTCCTTTCCCTCCTTTCCATCCTTTCCCTCCTTTCCCTCCTTTCCCTCCTTTCCCTCCTTTCCCTCCTTTCCCTCCTTTCCCTCCTTTCCCTCCTTTTACTCCTTTCCCTCCTTTCCATCCTTTCCATCCTTTCCATCCTTTCCATCCTTTCTTTCCTTGCCCTCCTTGCCCTCCTTTCCCTCCTTTCCCTCCTTTCCCTCCTTTCCCTCCTTTCCCTCCTTTCCCTCCTTTCCCTCCTTTCCCTCCTTTCTCTTCTTTCCCTCCTTCCCCTTCTTTCCCTCCTTTCCCTCATTTCCATCCTTTCCATCCTTTCCCTCCTTTCCCTCCTTTCCCTCCTTACTCTTTTTTTCCTCTTTTCCCTCCTTTCCCTCTTTTCCCTCCTTTCCCTCCTTTTCCTCCTTTTCCTCCTTGCCCTCCTTTCCCTCCTTTCCCTCCTTTCCCTCCTTTCCCTCTTTTCCCTCCTTTCCCTCCTTTCCCTCGTTTCCCTCCTTTCCCTCCTTTCCCTCCTTTTCCTCCTTTTCCTCCTTTCCCTCCTTACCCTTCTTTCCCTCCTTTCCCTCCTTTCCCTCCTTTCCCTCCTTTCCCTCCTTTCCCTCCTTTCCCTCCTTTCCCTCCTTTCCCTCCTTTCCCTCCTTTCCCTCCTTTCCCTCCTTTCCCTCCTTTCCCTCCTTTCCCTCCTTTTCCTCCTTTCCATCCTTTCCCTCCTTTCCCTCCTTTCCCTCCTTTCCCTCCTTTCCCTCCTTTCACTCCTTTCCCTCCTTTCCCTCATTTCCATCCTTTCCCTCCTTTCCATCCTTTCCCTCCTTTCTCTTTTTTCCTCTTTTCCCTCTTTTCCCTCCTTTCCCACATTTCCTTCCTTTCATTATATTCCCTTCTTTTCCTCCTTTCCGTCTTTCGCTTACGATAATTTAGCCTTAAAAACAAAGCGTTGCTGGTCAATACTTGCTGAATAGCTACGTTATACAACGCGCCAGCGATTAAACGCGCTGGTTTAACGATTTAATGGAACCATAGGCTAAGAAGATAATGCTGATCGACGACGGTCAGCATTTTTAGAGTATAAATTCAACTGAAAAAATTAATGAAGGCGTTATTTGCAAAGAGCCAGTTGGTGCGTTTATTATTGTGCTTAAGTTGGCGTGTACTGTGCCTGTCTTGGGCTGCAGCTCCGAAAGACACTTTCGTGAGCGTGACTGCAACCAAACTCAACATCTATTTTCTAATCCATTGAAATAGTGCAAGATGGCTTCATTTGGATGAAACATGGCCGTAACAACGATAATAGATGGCAACAAAACTCAACATCAAATTTCAAGGCCATTGAAATAGTGCAAGATGGCTTCATTTGGATGAAACATGGCCGTAACAACGATAATAAATGGCAACAAAATTCAACATCAAATTTCAAGGCCATTGAAATATTGCAAGATGGCTCCTTTTGGATGAAACATGGCCGTAATCACGATAATAGATGGCAACAAAACTCAACATCAAATTTCAGGGGCATTGAAATAGTTCAAGATGGATTCATCTGGATGAAACATGGCCGTAACAAAGATAATAGATGGCAAGATGGCTTCATTTGGATGAAACATGGCCGTAACTACGATATTCGATAGCAACAAAACACAACATCTATTTTCTAATCCATTGAAATAGTGCAAGATGGCTTCATTTGGATGAAACATGGCCGTAACAACGATAATAGATGGCAACAAAACTCAACATCAAATTTCAAGGCCATTGAAATAGTGCAAGATGGCTTCATTTGGATGAAACATGGCCGTAACAACGATAATAGATGGCAACAAAACTCAACATCTAATTTCAAGGCCATTGAGATTGTTCGAAATGGCTTAAATTGGATGAAACATGGCCGTAACACTGATAATAGATCGCACCGAAAATAGATGGCAACAAAACTCAACATCAAATTTCAAGGCCATTGAAATAGTGCAAGATGGCTTCATATTGATGTAACATGGCCGTAACAACGATAATAGATGGCAACAAAACTCAACATCAAATTTCAAGGCCATTGAAATAGTGCAAGATGGCTTCATTTGGATGATACATGGCCGTAACAACGATAATAGATGACAACAAAACTCAACATCAAATTTCAAGGCCATTGAAATAGTGCAAGATAGCTTCATTTGGATGAAACATCGCCGCAACAACGATAATAGATGACAACAAAACTCAACATCAAATTTCAAGGCCATTCAAAAAGTGCAAGATGGCTTCATATGGATGTAACATGGCCGTAACACCGATAATAGATGGCAACAAAACTCAACATCAAATTTCAAGGCCATTCAAAAAGTGCAAGATGGCTTCATATGGATGAAACATGGCCGTAACACCGATAATAGATGGTAACAAAACTCAACATCAAATTTCAAGGCCATTCAAATAGTGCAAGATGGCTTCATTTGGATGAAACATGGCCGTAACAACGATAATAGATGACAACAAAACTCAACATCAAATTTCAAGGCCATTGAAATAGTGCAAGATAGCTTCATTTGGATGAAACATGGCCGTAACAACGATAATAGATGACAACAAAACTCAACATCTAATTTCAAGGCCATTGAAATAGTGCAAGATGGCTTCATTTGGATGAAACATGGCCGTAACAACGATGATAGATGGCAAGAAAACTTAACAACAAATTTCAAGGTCATTGAAATAGTGCAAGATGGCTTCATTTGGATGAAACATGGCCGTAACAACGATAATAGATGACAACAAAACTCAACATCAAATTTCAAGGCCATTGAAATAGTGCAAGATGGCTCCATTTGGATGAAACATGGCCGTAACAACGAAAATAGATGGCAACAAAACTCAACATCAAATTTCGAGGCCATTGAAATAGTGCAAGATGGCTCCATTTGGATGAAACATGGCCGTAACAACGATATTCGATAGCAAAAAACTCAAGATCAAATTTCAAGGCCATTGAATAGTGAAAGATGGCTTCATTTGGATGAAACATGGCCGTAACAACGATAATAGATGGCAACAAAATTCAACATCGCATTTGAAGGCCATTGAAATAGTACAAGATAAGCTCTCTCTCCTATCCCTCATTTACCATCATTCCCATCATTCCCGTCATTCCCTCCTATCCATCTTATCCCTTCTATCCATCCTTTCACTCCTGTCTCTCTTTTCTTCCTTTTCCTCCTTTCCTCCTTTCCCTCCATTCCATCCTTTCCCTCCTTTCCCTCATTCCCATCTTTCCCATCCGTTCCCTCCATTCCCTCATTTCCTCCCTTTCCCTCCTTTCCCTCCTTTCCCTCCTTTCCCTCCTTTCCCTCCTTTCCCTCCTTTCCCTCCTTTCCCTCCTTTCCCTCCTTACCCTCATTTCCATCCTTTCCCTCCTTTCCATCCTTTCCCTCCTTTCCCTCCTTTCTCTTTTTTTCCTCTTTTCCCTCCTTTCCCTCTTTTCCCTCCTTTCCCTCTTTTCCCTCCTTTTCCTCCTTTTCCTCCTTTCCCTCCTTTCCCGCCTTTCCCTCCTTTCCCTCCTTTCCCTCATTTCCCTCATTTCCATCCTTTCCATCCTTTCCCTCCTTTCCCTCCTTTCCATCCTTTCTCTTTTTTCCTCTTTTCCTCCTTTTCCTCCTTGCCCTCCTTTCCCTCCTTTCCCTCTTTTCCCTCCTTTCCCTCCTTTCCCTCCTTTCCCTCCTTTCCCTCCTTTTCCTCCTTTCCCTCCTTTTCCTCCTTTCCTCCTTTCCCTCCTTTCCCTCCTTTCCCTCCTTTCCCTCTTTTCCCTCCTTTCCCTCTTTTCCCTCCTTTCCCTCCTTTCCCTCCTTTCCTCCTTTCCCTCCTTTCCCTCCTTTCCCTCCTTTCCCTCCTTTCCCTCCTTTCCCTCCTTTTACTCCTTTCCCTCCTTTCCCTCCTTTCCATCCTTTCCCTCCTTTCCATCCTTTCCCTCCTTTCCCTCCTTTCTCTTTTTTTCCTCTTTTCCCTCTTTTCCCTCCTTTCCCACATTTCCTTCCTTTCATTATATTCCCTTCTTTTCCTCCTTTCCGTCTTTCGCTTACGATAATTTAGCCTTAAAAACAAAGCGTTGCTGGTCAATACTTGCTGAATAGCTACGTTATACAACGCGCCAGCGACTAAACGCGATGGTTTAACGATTTAATGGAACCATAGGCTAAGAAGAAAATGCTGATCCACGACGGTCAGCATCTTTAGAGAATAATTTCAATAGAAAAAAATAATGAAGGCGTTATTTGCAAAGAGCCAGTTGGTGCGTTTATTATTGTGCTTAAGTCGGCGTGTACTGTGCCTATCTTGGGCTGCAGCTCCGAAAGACACTTTCGTGTGCGCGAAAGCAACAAAACACAACATATATTTTCTAATCCATTGAAATAGTGCAAGATGGTTTCATTTGGATGAAACATGGCCGTAACAACGATAATATATGGCAACAAAACTCAACATCAAATTTCAAGGCCATTGAAATAGTGCAAGATGGCTCGATTTGGATGAAACATGGCCGTAACAACGATAATAGATGGCAACAAAACTCAACATCAAATTTCAGGGGCATTGAAATAGTTCAAGATGGATTCATTTGGATGAAACATGGCCGTAACAAAGATAATAGATGGCAAGATGGCTTCATTTGGATGAAACATGGCCGTAACTACGATATTCGATAGCAACAAAACACAACATCTATTTTCTAATCCATTGAAATAGTGCAAGATGGCTTCATTTGGATGAAACATGGCCGTAACAGCGATAATAGATGGCAACAAAACTCAACATCAAATTTCAAGGCCATTCAAAAAGTGCAAGATGGCTTCATTTGGCTGAAACATGGCCGTAACAACGATAATAGATGACAACAAAACTCAACATCTAATTTCAAGGTCATTGAAATAGTGCAAGATGGCTTCATTTGGATGAAACATGGCCGTAACAACAATAATAGATGGCAACAAAACTCAACATCAAATTTCAAGGCCATTCAAATAGTGCAAGATGGCTTTATTTGGATGAAACATCGCCGCAACAACGATAATAGATGGCAACCAAATTCAACATCAAAAATTCAAGGCCATTGCATTAGTGCATGATGCCTTTATTTGGATGAAACATGGCCGTAACAACGATAATAGATGGCAACAAAATTCAACATCAAATTTCAAGGCTATTGAAATAGTGCAAGATAGCTCCATTTGGATGAAACATCGCCGCAACAACGATAATAGATGACAACAAAACTCAACATCAAATTTCAAGGCCATTGAATAGTGAAAGATGGCTTCATTTGGATGAAACATGGCCGTAACTACGATAATAGATGGCAACAAAATTAAACATCAAATTTCAAGGCCATTGAATAGTGAAAGATGGCTTCATTTGGATGAAACATGGCCGTAACTACGATATTCGATAGCAAAAAACTCAACATCAAATTTCAAGGCCATTGAATTGTGAAAGATGGCTTCATTTGGATGAAACATGGCCGTAACAACGATAATAGATGGCAACAAAATTCAACATCGCATTTGAAGGCCATTGAAATAGTACAAGATAAGCTCTCTCTCCTATCCCTCATTTACCAACATTCCCATCATTCCCGTCATTCCCTCCTTTCCATCTTATCCCTTCTATCCATCCTTTCACTCCTGTCTCTCTTTTCTTCCTTTTCCTCCTTTCCTCCTTTCCCTCCATTCCATCCTTTCCCTCCTTTCCCTCATTCCCATCTTTCCCATCCGTTCCCTCCATTCCCTCATTTCCTCCCTTTCCCTCCTTTCCCTCCTTTCCTCCTTTCCTCCTTTCCCTCCTTTCCCTCATTTCCATCCTTTCCCTCCTTTCCATCCTTTCCCTCCTTTCCCTCCTTTCTCTTTTTTCCTCTTTTCCCTCCTTTCCCTCTTTTCCTCCTTTCCTCTTTTCCTCCTTTCCCTCCTTTCCCTCCTTTTCCTCCTTTTCCTCCTTTCCCTCCTTTCCCTCCTTTCCATCCTTTCCCTCCTTTCCCTCCTTTCTCTTTTTTCCTCTTTTCCTCCTTTCCCTCTTTTCCCTCCTTTCCTCTTTTCCTCCTTTTCCTCCTTTCCCTCATTTCCATCCTTTCCCTCCTTTCCATCCTTTCCTTCCTTTCCCTCCTTTCTCTTTTTTCCTCTTTTCCCTCCTTTCCCTCCTTTCCCTCATTTCCCTCCTTTCTCTTGTTTTCCTCTTTTCCTCTTTTCCTCCTTTCCCACATTTCCTTCCTTTCAGTATTTTATATTCTTTTTATCTTTTCCGTCTGTCGCTTACGATAATTTAGCCTTAAAAACAAAGCGTTGCTGGTCAATACTTGCTGAATAGATACGTTATACAACGCGCCAGCGACTAAACGCGATGGTTTAACGATTTAATGGAACCATAGGCTAAGAAGAAAATGCTGATCCACGACGGTCAGCATCTTTAGAGAATAATTTCAATAGAAAAAAATAATGAAGGCGTTATTTGCAAAGAGCCAGTTGGTGCGTTTATTATTGTGCTTAAGTCGGCGTGTACTGTGCCTATCTTGGGCTGCAGCTCCGAAAGACACTTTCGTGTGCGCGAAAGCAACAAAACACAACATCTATTTTCTAATCCATTGAAATAGTGCAAGATGGCTCCTTTTGGATGAAACATGGCCGTAATCACGATAATAGATGGCAACAAAACTCAACATCAAATTTCAGGGGCATTGAAATAGTTCAAGATGGATTCATTTGGATGAAACATGGCCGTAACAAGGATAATAGAAGATGGCTTCATTTGGATGAAACATGGCCGTAACAACGATAATAGATGGCAACAAAACTCAACATCAAATTTCAAGGCCATTGAAATAGTGCAAGATGGCTTCATTTGGATGAAACATGGCCGTAAGAACGATAATAGATGGCAACAAAACTCAACATCAAATTTCAAGGCCATTGAAATAGTTCAAGATGGATTCATTTGGATGAAACATGGCCGTAACAAAGATAATAGATGGCAAGATGGCTTCATTTGGATGAAACATGGCCGTAACTACGATATTCGATGGCAACAAAACACAACATCTATTTTCTAATCCATTGAAATAGTGCAATATGGCTTCATTTGGATGAAACATGGCCGTAACAACGATAATAGATGGCAACAAAACTCAACATCAAATTTCAAGGCCATTGAAATAGTGCAAGATGGCTTCATTTGGATGAAACATGGCCGTAACAAGGATAATAGATGGCAACAAAATTCAACATCAAAAATTCAAGGCCATTGAATTAGTGCATGATGCCTTTTATTTGGATGAAACATGGCCGTAACAACGATAATAGATGACAACAAAACTCAACATCTAATTTCAAGGCCATTCAAATAGTGCAAGATGGCTTCATTTGGATGAAACATGGCCGTAACAACGATAATAGATGGCAACAAAATTCAACATCAAAAATTCAAGGCCATTGAATTAGTGCATGATGCCTTTATATGGATGAAACATGGCCGTAACAACGATAATAGATGGCAACAAAATTCAACATCAAATTTCAAGGCCATTGAAATATTGCAAGATGGCTCCTTTTGGATGAAACATGGCCGTAATCACGATAATAGATGGCAACAAAACTCAACATCAAATTTCAGGGGCATTGAAATAGTGCAAGATGGCTCCATTTCGATGAAACATGGCCGTAACAACGATAATAGATGGCAACAAAACTCAACATCAAATTTCAAGGCCATTGAAATAGTGCAAGATGGCTCCATTTGGATGAAACATGGCCGTAACAACGATAATAGATGGCAACAAAACTCAACATCACATTTCAAGGCCATTGAAATAGTTCAAGATGGATTCATTTGGATGAAACATGGCCGTAACAAAGATAATAGATGGCAAGATGGCTTCATTTGGATGAAACATGGCCGTAACTACGATATTCGATGGCAACAAAACACAACATCTATTTTCTAATCCATTGAAATAGTGCAATATGGCTTCATTTGGATGAAACATGGCCGTAACAACGATAATAGATGGCAACAAAACTCAACATCAAATTTCAAGGCCATTGAAATAGTGCAAGATGGCTTCATTTGGATGAAACATGGCCGTAACAAGGATAATAGATGGCAACAACACTCAACATCAAATTTCAAGGCCATTGAATTAGTGCATGATGCCTTTATTTGGATGAAACATGGCCGTAACAACGATAATAGATGACAAAAAACTCAACATCAAATTTCAAGGCCATTGAAATAGTGCAAGATGGCTTCATTTGGATGAATCATGGCCGTAACAAGGATAATAGATGGCAACAAAACTCAACATCAAATTTCAAGGCCATTGAAATAGTGCAAGATGGCTTCATTTGGATGAAACATGGCCGTAACAACGATAATAGATGACAACAAAACTCAACATCAAATTTCAAGGCCATTCAAATAGTGCAAGATGGCTTCATTTGGATGAAACATGGCCGTAACAACGATAATAGATGACAACAAAACTCAACATCAAATTTCAAGGCCATTGAAATAGTGCAAGATGGCTCCATTTGGATGAAACATGGCCGTAACAACGATAATAGATGGCAACAAAATTCAACATCAAATTTCAAGGCTATTGAAATAGTGCAAGATAGCTCCATTTGGATGAAACATGGCCGCAACAACGATAATAGATGACAACAAAACTCAACATCAAATTTCAAGGCCATTCAAATAGTGAAAGATGGCTTCACTTGGATGAAACATGGCCGTAACAACGATAATAGATGGCAACAAAACTCAACATCAAATTTCAAGGCCATTCAAATAGTGCAAGATGGCTTCATTTGGATGAAACATGGCCGTAACAACGATAATAGATGGCAAAAAACTCAACATCAAATTTCAAGGCTATTGAAATAGTGCAAGATAGCTCCATTTGGATGAAACATCGCCGCAACAACGATAATAGATGACAACAAAACTCAACATCAAATTTCAAGGCCATTGAAATAGTGCAAGATGGCTTCATTTGGATGAAACATGGCCGTAACAAGGATAATAGATGGCAACAAAACTCAACATCAAATTTCAAGGCCATTGAAATAGTGCAAGATGGCTTCATTTTGTAATGTGATCGAACGTACGCGGGGCCGTCGTGCACCGTTTTTGCGGGGAGTCAGTCTTTACTGACATGAGCTGAGGTGGAACAAACTATTCGAGGCGGACTGATTTGATCGTCCAGGCGATCATGGAAACCCGGAAGGAGTTTCCCTTACTGAAATGTTGGAGTTTAGAAGCCTTACCTTGGGTAGGGGGACATAACTAAACTCTTGAAATAAGTTGGTACACGAAGTTTTTAGGAAGCGTAACGTCCTATCTTGGCAGTCCGAACGAATCTGACTTGCCACGGTCGGATTTGGTTTTATTTATACTCAATGGGTTTCGAAATATTGGTTTTGGAATGTGTTTTTGTCCTAATTAAAGGTTATTGATATGAGGTGCAATTTATTCATTCTATCGGAGTGAGGTGTCTGTCAATTTGTGCTTATGCTGCGCTTTTAGTGTTTTTACAAAGGTTCTGGAAAGTTTCAACTGTTCTAGCCAAATAACGAGTGCGTTCGTCGATCATTGCCTACACTGCGCTTTTAGCAATAAGTTGCTATGCGTTCTCTGTTTGTCCACTTTGCTGCAGTAACGCTTGAATTGCTTATGTTGCGCGTTTCGGTTGTTTTCGATAAATGTCTCAATGGTTTTTTCTATGGATGGTATGGTCTAGGTATGTTGCTATGGTGTGGATTGATTTGCTGATGTAATATAATGAATGTGTTGCAATAGTGTGATTTGGCTTTCCGAAGTGTGTTACAATGTGTCTATAGCTGATAGTTTGTATTATAATAAGTTCTGTATAGCAGATATGCTACAATTTGGATGAAACATGGCCGTAACAACGATAATAGATGACAACAAAACTCAACATCAAATTTCAAGGCCATTCAAATAGTGCAAGATGGCTTCATTTGGATGAAACATGGCCGTAACAACGATAATAGATGACAACAAAACTCAACATCAAATTTCAAGGCCATTGAAATAGTGCAAGATGGCTCCATTTGGATGAAACATGGCCGTAACAACGATAATAGATGGCAACAAAATTCAACATCAAATTTCGAGGCCATTCAAATAGTGAAAGATGGCTTCATTTGGATGAAACATGGCCGTAACAACGATAATAGATGGCAACAAAACTCAACATCAAATTTCAAGGACATTGGAATAGTGCATGATGGCTTCATTTGGATGAAACATGGCCGTAACAACGATAATAGATGGCAACAAAATTCAACATCGCATCTGAAGGCCATTGAATTAGTGCATGATGCCTTTATATGGATGTAACATGGCCGTAACAACGATAATAGATGGCAACAAAACTCAACATCAAATTTCAAGGCCATTCAAATAGTGCAAAATGGCTTCATTTGAATGAAACATGGCCGTAACAATGATAATAGATGACAACAAAACTCAACATCAAATTTCAAGGCCATTGAAATAGTGCAATATGACTTCATTTGGATGAAACATGGTCGTAACAACGATAACTGATGGCAACAAAACTCAACATCAAATTTCAAGGCCATTGAATAGTGAAAGATGGCTTCATTTGGATGAAACATGGACGTAACAACGATAATAGATGGCAACAAAACTCAACTTCTAATTTCAAGGCCATTGAAATAGTGCAAGATGGCTCCATTTGGATGAAACATGGCCGTAACAACGATAATAGATGGCAACAAAACTCAACATCAAATTTCAAGGCCATTGAAATAGTGCAAGATGGCTTCATTTGGATGAAACATGGCCGTAACAACGATGATAGATGGCAACAAAACTTAACATCAAATTTCAAGGCCATTCAAATAGTGCAAGATGGCTTCATTTGGATGAAAAATGGCCGTAACAACGATAATAGATGGCAAAAAACTCATCGTCAAATTTCAAGGCCATTGAAATAGTGCAAGATGGCTCCATTTGGATGAAACATCGCCGCAACAACGATAATAGATGGCAACAAAATTCAACATCAAATTTCAAGGCCATTGACATAGTGCAAGATGCCTTCATTTGGATGAAACATGGCCGCAAAAACGATAATAGATGGCAACAAAACTCAACATCAAATTTCGAGGCCATTCAAATAGTGAAAGATGGCTTCATTTGGATGAAACATGGCCGTAACAACGATAATAGATGGCAACAACATTCAACATCAAATTTCAAGGCCATTGAAATAGTGCAAGATGGCTTCATTTGGATGAAACATGGCCGTAACTACGATATTCGATACCAAAAAACTCAACATCAAATTTCAAGGCCATTGAAATAGTGCAAGATGGCTTCATTTGGATGAAACATGGCCGTAACAACGATAATAGATGGCAACAAAACTCAACATCAAATTTCAAGGCCATTGAAATAGTGCAAGATGGCTTCATTTGGATGAAACATGGCCGTAACAACGATGATAGATGGCAACAAAACTCAACATCAAATTTCAAGGCCATTGAATTAGTGCATGATGCCTTTATTTGGATGAAACATGGCCGTAACAACGATAATAGATGGCAACAAAACTCAACATCAAATTTCAAGGCCATTCAAATAGTGCAAGATGGCTTCATTTGGATGAAACATGGCCGTAACAACGATAATAGATGGCAACAAAATTAAACATCACATTTCAAGGCCATTGAAATAGTGCAAGATGGCTTCATTTGGATGAAACATGGCCGTAACAACGATAATAGATGGCAAAAAACTCAACATCAAATTTCAAGGCTATTGAAAAGGTGCAAGATAGCTCCATTTGGATGAAACATCGCCGCAACAACGATAATAGATGACAACAAAACTCAACATCAAATTTCAAGGCCATTGAAATAGTGAAAGATGGCTTCATTTGGATGAAACATGGTCGTAACAACGAAAATAGATGGCAACAAAGTTCAAGATCAAATTTCAAGGCCATGAAATAGTGCAAGACGGCTTCATTTGGATGAAACATGGCCGTAACAACGATAATAGATGGCAACAAAATTAAACATCACATTTCAAGGCCATTGAAATAGTGCAAGATGGCTTCATTTGAATCAAACATGGCCGTAACAACGATAATAGATGGCAACAAAATTAAACATCACATTTCAAGGCCATTGAAATAGTGCAAGATAGCTCCATTTGGATGAAACATGGCCGTAACAACGAAAATAGATGGCAACAAAACTCAACATCAAATTTCAAGGCCATTCAAATAGTGAAATATGGCTTCATTTGAATGAAACATGGCCGTAACAACGACAATAGATGGCAACAAAACTCAACAACAAATTTCAAGGTCATTGAAATAGTGCAAGATGACTTCATTTGGATGAAACATGGCCGTAACAACGATAATAGATGGCAACAAAATTAAACATCACATTTCAAGGCCATTGAAATAGTGCAAGATGGCTTCATTTGAATCAAACATGGCCGTAACAACGATAATAGATGGCAACAAAACTCAACATCAAATTTCAAGGCCATTGAAATAGTGCAAGATAGCTCCATTTGGATGAAACATCGCCGCAACAACGATAATAGATGACAGCAAAACTAAACATCAAATTTCAAGGCCATTGAAATAGTGCAAGATGGCTTCATTTGGATGAAACATGGCCGTAACAACGATAATAGATGACAACAAAAATCAACATCAAATTTCAAGGCCATTGAAATAGTGCAAGATGGCTCCATTTGGATGAAACATGGCCGTAACAACAAAAATAGATGGCAACAAAATTCAACATCAAATTTCGAGGCCATTCAAATAGTGAAAGATGGCTTCATTTGAATGAAACATGGCCGTAACAACGACAATAGATGGCAAAAAACTCAACAACAAATTTCAAGGTCATTGAAATAGTGCAAGATGACTTCATTTGGATGAAACATGGCCGTAACAACGATAATAGATGGCAACAAAGTTCAAGATCAAATTTCAAGGCCATGAAATAGTGCAAGACGGCTTCATTTGGATGAAACATGGCCGTAACAACGATAATAGATGGCAACAAAACTCAACATCAAATTTCAAGGCCATTGAATAGTGCAAAATGGCTTCATTTGAATCAAACATGGCCGTAACAACGATAATAGATGGCAACAAAACTCAACATCAAATTTCAAGGCCATTGAATTAGTGCAAGATGATTTCGTTTGGATGAAACATGGCCGTAACAACGATAATAGATGGCAACAAAATTCAACATCAAATTTCGAGGCCATTCAAATAGTGAAAGATGGCTTCATTTGAATGAAACATGGCCGTAACAACGACAATAGATGGCAAAAAACTCAACAACAAATTTCAAGGTCATTGAAATAGTGCAAGATGACTTCATTTGGATGAAACATGGCCGTAACAACGATAAGAGATGGCAACAAAACTCAACGTCAAATTTTAAGGCCATTGAAATAGTGCAAGATAGCTCCATTTGGATGAAACATCGCCGCAACAACGATAATAGATGGCAAAAAAACTCAACATCAAATTTCAAGGCCATTGAAATAGTGCAAGATGGCTTCATTTGGATGAAATATGGCCGTAATAACGATAATAGATGGCAACAAAACTCAACATCAAATTTCAAGGCCATTGAATTAGTGCAAGATGATTTCGTTTGGATGAAACATGGCCGTAACAACGATAATAGATGGCAACAAAATTCAACATCAAATTTCAAGGCCATTGAATTGTGAAAGATGGCTTCATTTGGATGAAACATGGCCGTAACAACGACAATAGATGGCAAAAAACTCAACAACAAATTTCAAGGTCAATGAAATAGTGCAAGATGACTTCATTTGGATGAAACATGGCCGTAACAACGATAATAGATGGCAACAAAGTTCAAGATCAAATTTCAAGGCCATTGAATTAGTGCAAGATGGCTTCATTTGGATGAAACATGGTCGTAACAACGATAATAGATGGCAACAAAACTCAACATCAAATTTCAAGGCCATTGAATTAGCGCATGATGCCTTTATTTGGATGAAACATGGCCGTAACAACGATAATAGATGGCAACAAAACTCAACATCAAATTTCAAGGCCATTGAAATAGTGCAAGATGGCTC
This sequence comes from Anopheles arabiensis, assembly GCF_016920715.1. NCBI lineage: Eukaryota > Metazoa > Arthropoda > Insecta > Diptera > Culicidae > Anopheles > Anopheles arabiensis. Next base: position 71,342 of record NW_024412159.1, read on the forward strand.
CATTTGGATGAAACATGGCCGTCCCAACGATAATAGATGGCAACAAAACTCAACATCAAATTTCAAGGACATTGGAATAGTGCATGATGGCTTCATTTGGATGAAACATGGCCGTAACAACGATAATAGATGGCAAAAAACTCAACATCAAATTTCAAGGCTATTGAAATAGTGCAAGATAGCTCCATTTGGATGAAACATCGCCGCAACAACGATAATAGATGACAACAAAATTCAACATCAAATTTCAAGGCCATTGAAATAGTGCAAGATGGCTTCATTTGGATGAAACATGGCCGTAACAACGATAATAGATGGCAACAAAACTCAACATCAAATTTCAAGGCCATTGAACTATTGCAAGATGGCTCCTTTTGGATGAAACATGGTCGTAACAACGATAATAGATGACAACAAAATTCAACATCAAATTTCAAGGCCATTCAAATAATGAAAGAAAGCTTCATTTGGATGAAACATGGCCGTAACAACGATAATAGATGGCAACAAAACTCAACATCAAATTTCAAGGCCATTCAAATAGTGCAAGATGGCTTCATTTGGATGAAACATGGCCGTAACAACGATAATAGATGGCAACAAAACTCAACATCAAATTTCAAGGCTATTGAAATAGTGCAAGATAGCTCCATTTGGATGAAACATCGCCGCAACAACGAAAATAGATGACAACAAAACTCAACATCAAATTTCAAGGCCATTGAAATAGTGCAAGATGGCTTCATTTGGATGAAACATGGCCGTAACAACGATAATAGATGGCAACAAAACTCAACATCAAATTTCAAGGCCATTCAAATAGTGCAAGATGGCTTCATTTTGTAATGTGATCGAACGTACGCGGGGCCGTCGTGCACCGTTTTTGCGGGGAGTCAGTCTTTACTGACATGAGCTGAGGTGGAACAAACTATTCGAGGCGGACTGATTTGATCGTCCAGGCGATCATGGAAACCCGGAAGGAGTTTCCCTTACTGGAAATGTTGGAGTTTAGAAGCCTTACCTTGGGTAGGGGGACATAACTAAACTCTTGAAATAAGTTGGTACACGAAGTTTTTAGGAAGCGTAACGTCCTATCTTGGCAGTCCGAACGAATCTGACTTGCCACGGTCGGATTTGGTTTTATTTATACTCAATGGGTTTCGAAATATTGGTTTTGGAATGTGTTTTTGTCCTAATTAAAGGTTATTGATATGAGGTGCAATTTATTCATTCTATCGGAGTGAGGTGTCTGTCAATTTGTGCTTATGCTGCGCTTTTAGTGTTTTTACAAAGGTTCTGGAAAGTTTCAACTGTTCTAGCCAAATAACGAGTGCGTTCGTCGATCATTGCCTACACTGCGCTTTTTAGCAATAAGTTGCTATGCGTTCTCTGTTTGTCCACTTTGCTGCAGTAACGCTTGAATTGCTTATGTTGCGCGTTTCGGTTGTTTTCGATAAATGTCTCAATGGTTTTTTCTATGGATGGTATGGTCTAGGTATGTTGCTATGGTGTGGATTGATTTGCTGATGTAATATAATGAATGTGTTGCAATAGTGTGATTTGGCTTTCCGAAGTGTGTTACAATGTGTCTATAGCTGATAGTTTGTATTATAATAAGTTCTGTATAGCAGATATGCTACACCTCCTCCCTTTAGGAGAATAACGTAAATAATAAAATGATTGAAGTTATTCTTTTGATTTAATTAACCTGTTATTGTGTACTGTTGACGATTTGTTGGTGGTTTTGTGTATTATGGTGCAGTTTGGTTCTTGTATATTTGTTACTGTAAATGGTCCAATATAAACGGGATCCAATTTCTTCCTATTTTCATTTGTTAAGTAAACTATGTCGCCTATCTCAAGTTTTAAGGAGTTAGTATTTTTATTTAGTATATTTTGCCTATTTTCTTTAGATCTCACAAGGTTTTTCTGTGCTATTTCGTGTGATTTCTGTAATTTAAATTTCATTTCATTATAATATTGTTCAACATTATATACTGGCTCTATTTTGTTTTGGTAAATTTCTTGAGGTAGATTTGCTTTTCTGCCAAAAATTAATTCGTAAGGCGTATAACCTGTGTCTGTGTGTTCTGTGGTGTTATAAACAAATTCGTAAAATTTAATCCAGTCATCCCAGTCATCATGGTGCTCATTTACAAAGCTTCTAAGATATTCATTTAAACACCTGTGGTTTCTTTCTAGTGCTCCTATGGTTTGAGGATGGTATGCTGTACTGAACGTTTGTTTAATTTGTAAGATTTCTGTTATTTTGTTAAGGATTTCGTTATTGTATTCTTAGCCTTGATCTGATTTAAGCTCTATAAAAGTTCCAAATGTTAATATGAAATTTTCTACTAATGCTTTTGCAATAGTGTTTGCTTCTTTATTGTGAATAGGTATTATTACAACATATTTTGTCAAGTCACATTGTATAGTTATTGCGTACCTGTAGTTGTTATTGGTCTTTGTCAATGGTCCAACTGTGTCAATAGATATAACGTTAAATGGTTTGTTAGGCGTCGTTGTAATTACTGTCTGTTCTTTAGTGTGTCTGTTTACCTTATTAACTAAGCATGCTTCACACTTATTGATAAAATTTTTGATATCATTGCGCATGTTTTTCCACGTGTAAGTATCTCTTATTTTCCTGTAAAGTCTGAATTGGCCTACGTGTCCTCCCGAAGGGGTCATGTGATAATCATGGATTATTCTTAGCCGATCATGTTCTGTTTCAACCCACCTAGGTGGTGTAAACAGTATGAATTCATACTTGTCAATCACTCTGTTGGCGATTTCTTTAAGGGTTTGATGAGAGTACTGTGTAAATATTTGGTCGTGTAGAGACCAGGCCAGCTTTTGTTTTTGTAGTTATTGGCGATTTTGCAGATGTTGAGAAGAGCAAGCTCTAAAGCTTGACTTCCATTTTTTCTGCTTTCGCGTTAACTTTCCCTAGGACTTTCTTGTAAGTGCTGTTGCACACTTCAAATGTTATATTGTTGTCGGAAATGCTTGTTCTAATTTTTAGAAGCTTCCTTGTTTTGGATGGTGTATCCGTTGTCCACATCGTTGGTTGATCAGACCTGGTATCGATGGGTTTATGAGGTGTTACTTTTTAGCCTCTTTTTGTTTAACCATTGCTCTGGTATTAACCATGAGGATTGTTGATTTAAGATTTTGTATATTGTTAGTTGTTGCTAACATTATGTTTGTTGGTATTTGAGCCTTAAGTTCATCTGAGGTAATGACTACTCTAGACAACGCGTCCGCTGCTACGTTTGCTTTCCCTGCTAAGAACTGTACGTCAAAGTCAAATTCTTCTAGATCTAATCTCATACGAGTTAACTTAGATGTTGGATTTTTCATCCCAAATAGGTATGCTAATGGTCTGTGGTCTGTTTTTACAATGAATTTTCGACCATATATATATGGTTTAAAGTAATTGATTGCCCAATGGATCGCTGTCAGTTCTTTTTCTATTATTGGTTTGTTTTTCTCCCCTGGCGTGAAACTTTTGCTGGCAAATGCCACTGGTAAATCGTTTCCGTCAGTTATTTGAGACAATACAGCGCCACATGCTGTATCCGATGCATCAGTTGTTATAATGAACTGTTTTGTAAAATCGGGATATTGTAGTATTGTTGGTGAGAGTAAACTTTGTTTAAGTTTTTCAAAAGCTTCCTGACATTCTTTGGTCCAATCAAATTTTACGTCCTTTTTAATAAGGTTATTAATAGGTTTAGCTATTTTTGCAAAGTTTTGTACAAATTTTCTGTAATAATTACAAAATGCTACGAAGCGTCTGGCATCATTTGCATTTTTGGGTACAGGAAATTTTTCTATTATTCGTATTTTGAGTCATCCGGGTATATACCTTTGTCTGTTATTTTGTGACCTAGATAGGTTACTTCTGTTTTAAAGAAGCAGCATTTTTCTGGATTTAACTTAAGATTGCATTTTCTTAATTTGTTAAAAACTTTACTTAAGTTACTTATATGGTGTTGTGCGCTGCACCCTGTAACGATTATATCGTCGATGTAAACAAATGCTAGCTCAGGTGATAATCCTGCCATAGCTATTGCCATCATACGTTGAAAACTATTTGGGCTTATATTTAAACCAAAAGGCATTCTCGTAAATTGATAATGACCTGTTGGTGTGGAAAATGCAGTGCATCTTCTTGATGCTGGTTCTAGCTCAATTTGGTGGAACCCTGACATTAAGTCAAGTGTGCTAAAATATTTTGCTCTACCTAACTGGTCCAATATTGTATCTATTCTAGGGAGAGGAAATTTATCCGGCAGGATTTTTTTATTTAGTTGTCTGAAGTCAACTACTAATCGCCACTTTTTACTTCCGTCAATCGATTTTTTCGGGACTAAGAGAATGGGCGAATTATAAGCTGAAACTGAATGTTCAATTATATCATTTTTCAGCATTTTGTCGACCTGTTGATTAATTTCATCTGCTTGGGAATGGATTTGTTTATAATTAGGTATGTATGATGGGTTGTTGTCCATTAGTTCTATTGGTTGTTTGTAGAAATTATTTGTTGTGATAGGCTCATTTTCGAGACAAAATATATCTGAAAATTCAGCAATAAGGTTTTTTAAATTTCTTTTGCTATTTCCGGTACTTGTTCTATATGAACTTTATCTTGAATTATTCTAGTTCTTTCTGGGGTATTGTAATTATTTGCCAAGAAAATTTCATAATTTTTTAAAGGTTCTATTTGTGGTCTGATTGTGCCTGTATTAATAAAGGCTGTTGACTCAGTTGTGTTGATAAGCTTGATGTTTGGATCAGTTTTGCTAATTATTGTGTTACCGATAAACACTCCTGGTTTTATTTCTTTAGAAAAAATACTGAATCTTCTGTTATTGGTTTTAAAGTGAGTTTGCGAATTACCTCACTTCTTGGTGGTATTTCAATAATTCCATTGATGCTGTCATCAACGGGGTGTTCAATGATATCATTTCCGTTACGGAAGTGTAACATCCAAGTCGAAAAAGGATGTCGCATTGGAATTTACTGATAAAGTCCATTCCTAATACTCCGTCTGCTTGAGTTGGTAGGTCTTTTATAATAAAAAATGTATGCTCGACATTTTGTCACCAAAATGAATGGTTGCTTGAGTGTATCCCTTTGTTTTCATTGTATCTGTTGTGATACCTATGAGTGTGAGTTCCTTGTTTTTCTTTAACTGGATTTGTTTCTTTAAACTTGAGGCTTTAAAAGTGATACCTCAGCTCCGGAGTCAATGACCAATGTTGTGTTTTTCCCGTTAGCTATGTTCAATTTAACCTTTATGAAGTTGTTTGTTTTTATCCCTGTCATCAAAACTACTGTGGGTATTGGTTTTGGTCGTCGTCTAAAAAACGATCCCCTTCCTCTTCTTCTTTCTTGTCGGGTGTGTTGGTTTGAATTTGTGTATGCATAACCCTGCTGTGTGCCGCTTTGAATGCATTTGCGTTTCTGTTTGTCCCGTTGGTCTGGGGGCCAAATCGGGGTTTTCGCTTGTGTCGAACGATTTGCGTTCGGTGTAAAGTTTGTGGTGCGACTATTCTGTTCATGTGGCGGGTTTTTTCTTTCATAACTTTTCACTGTATCCAGCATGTCGGTGATACTTGAAAACTCTTTTATGTCTAAAATTAGTTGGCTGTCTCTACTGATACCTGCTTCTTTTAGTTTTATTATGACGTTTTGCTGTGTTAGTGTCTTTGCTATGTCGGGTGTCATGTTTTCCTGAATATATGCTGTTTGCAGTTGATCAGCCAATTCGTTGAGGCTATTTGCAAAAGTGTTAAAATTTTCAAATTTACCTTTTCTTCTGTCGCATAATTGTTTGTAAATTTTGGCGACTGAGATGGTATTCGTATACCTTCCTTTGATGGTAACAATTATCTCATCGAAGGATTTAGGCAGTTCTTTAAACAATTCCCTAGGTTCTTTTCCTAGTTTTGTGAGTAGGAGGTTGATTGCTATAAGGGAATTTGATGAACTGATCATACTTTTACTGTATTGACTGTATCGATGAATTTAGTCAATTCGGATGCTTTACCCTCAAACGGTTGCATGCCCGTGAGTACGGAGAACCCTACGCTATTAAGATCGAAAGCCATTTTAGATTTTTTATGGAGTTGTAGAAAGGCTGATATGGTCTGTGCTAAGAGTTTGAACGATAACTTATTGGTTGTCAATAATGTTAAGTTGGTATTTTTGTCTTCTAAGCTATTTGTTAAGCAATCAGATGTCTTGTTATGTGAGTCGTCGTTGGTTTTTGATGTGCTCATAGCAATGATATTATGAATTAGTGCGTTAGAAATTTTACTAAATTCTAATAGTTTGTTAAAGGTGTATTTGAATTTATTTTTTCTATCTCTTTTGAATCTCTTTAAATGTTTCCTCGGCTTGTATTCTGAGTTGTGTTTTCGTACAAGTCCTTTGATTGGGGTCCTGTATTTTTTAAAGATATGTTTCAAAATTTCAATTCTATCGCTTATAGTAATCATTCCTGTTTTGAATTGTTTTCATGTAATCTTTTATAGAACTCATTTCCTAGCTTGAAAACTTTGATTTGATTTGATTTGATTATGTTCTAAAGTTTCAATACCTTAATGGGATATGCTGCGTGCATTTTGTTGCTACTGATGATGATGCTACGCTGAATCTATACCGGTGCTGGGTGTTTAATCGGTATTTGGTGCATACTCGATATTCTACGATGACGTCGTCGATCAGTCGTCGCTCGATGTCTTGTCGGGACACTTGTCTATTCTTGCCTGCCAATCCAGATTGGGCAGTGGGCTCGTCTTGTATTTTCGTCTTCCACGTTGGGAAAGGTTGTTTCATTCAATCGCTGCTTGTGAACCGTAGTTTCGCTATGCACTTTATTGTCCCATATCAATTGCTCCACGAATCGTATAGATAACCAAAATGAGTTACATTATATAGGCAGTTGTATGTTATTGATTGCATCACGTTTTGCTAGAGTTTTCAATATTTTGAAAATGGTTTTAATTACTTTTGCATGAGTATGATAGCAAGAAGTATCAGCACAATGTTCAGTTTTAATTCATGGGTTTCATGCTGCTCTGAATGAACATTTTGTGTTTGAATAATGGTAAGATCATTATCACCATCAACAATAGCTTTAGGGTTTGATGCGTCGTTACCCATTTTAAGGTTACTCTACTTGGTAAATCGATCGCATAAGCGTTACGTTTTTACACATTGGGGTAGGTTCTCACAACACTGTGATGTTCATCAATTTGACATTCCTTTTGCACTACATTGCACTAAATGTTGTTTTTTTTCTGCACTGCACTTGCTTCTGGCTGTTCTTTCACCGTTATTATTTATAACATATGGGTCACTTGTGCCAGCAGCGTTGTTGAATGTTTCGTTAAAAAATGCACATTTGACACTTTTTTTTCTCACGTCCCGTCGAATGCCGGTTATGGTCACAATACTTTTGGTTTGTCACACGACACTTACGTTTTACGTTACCGTTGTACTTATCACATTTTACTTCAAATAATTTGCTTACACTTCTGCCTGTCGATTGCAGATTAAGGTCACGGTCGCCATGTAATGTGATCGAACGTACGCGGGGCCGTCGTGCACCGTTTTTGCGGGGAGTCAGTCTTTACTGACATGAGCTGAGGTGGAACAAACTATTCGAGGCGGACTGATTTGATCGTCCAGGCGATCATGGAAACCCGGAAGGAGTTTCCCTTACTGGAAATGTTGGAGTTTAGAAGCCTTACCTTGGGTAGGGGGACATAACTAAACTCTTGAAATAAGTTGGTACACGAAGTTTTTAGGAAGCGTAACGTCCTATCTTGGCAGTCCGAACGAATCTGACTTGCCACGGTCGGATTTGGTTTTATTTATACTCAATGGGTTTCGAAATATTGGTTTTGGAATGTGTTTTTGTCCTAATTAAAGGTTATTGATATGAGGTGCAATTTATTCATTCTATCGGAGTGAGGTGTCTGTCAATTTGTGCTTATGCTGCGCTTTTAGTGTTTTTACAAAGGTTCTGGAAAGTTTCAACTGTTCTAGCCAAATAACGAGTGCGTTCGTCGATCATTGCCTACACTGCGCTTTTAGCAATAAGTTGCTATGCGTTCTCTGTTTGTCCACTTTGCTGCAGTAACGCTTGAATTGCTTATGTTGCGCGTTTCGGTTGTTTTCGATAAATGTCTCAATGGTTTTTTCTATGGATGGTATGGTCTAGGTATGTTGCTATGGTGTGGATTGATTTGCTGATGTAATATAATGAATGTGTTGCAATAGTGTGATTTGGCTTTCCGAAGTGTGTTACAATGTGTCTATAGCTGATAGTTTGTATTATAATAAGTTCTGTATAGCAGATATGCTACAATTTGGATGAAACATGGCCGTAACAACGATAATAGATGACAACAAAACTCAACATCAAATTTCAAGGCCATTCAAATAGTGCAAGATGGCTTCATTTGGATGAAACATGGCCGTAACAACGATAATAGATGACAACAAAACTCAACATCAAATTTCAAGGCCATTGAAATAGTGCAAGATGGCTCCATTTGGATGAAACATGGCCGTAACAACGATAATAGATGGCAACAAAATTCAACATCAAATTTCGAGGCCATTCAAATAGTGAAAGATGGCTTCATTTGGATGAAACATGGCCGTAACAACGATAATAGATGGCAACAAAACTCAACATCAAATTTCAAGGACATTGGAATAGTGCATGATGGCTTCATTTGGATGAAACATGGCCGTAACAACGATAATAGATGGCAACAAAATTCAACATCGCATCTGAAGGCCATTGAATTAGTGCATGATGCCTTTATATGGATGTAACATGGCCGTAACAACGATAATAGATGGCAACAAAACTCAACATCAAATTTCAAGGCCATTCAAATAGTGCAAGATGGCTTCATTTGAATGAAACATGGCCGTAACAATGATAATAGATGACAACAAAACTCAACATCAAATTTCAAGGCCATTGAAATAGTGCAATATGGCTTCGTTTGGATGAAACATGGCCGTAACAACGATAATAGATGGCAACAAAACTCAACATCAAATTTCAAGGCCATTGAATAGTGAAAGATGGCTTCATTTGGATGAAACATGGACGTAACAACGATAATAGATGGCAACAAAACTCAACTTCTAATTTCAAGGCCATTGAAATAGTGCAAGATGGCTCCATTTGGATGAAACATGGCCGTAACAACGATAATAGATGGCAACAAAACTCAACATCAAATTTCAAGGCCATTGAAATAGTGCAAGATGGCTTCATTTGGATGAAACATGGCCGTAACAACGATGATAGATGGCAACAAAACTTAACATCAAATTTCAAGGCCATTCAAATAGTGCAAGATGGCTTCATTTGGATGAAAAATGGCCGTAACAACGATAATAGATGGCAAAAAACTCATCGTCAAATTTCAAGGCCATTGAAATAGTGCAAGATGGCTCCATTTGGATGAAACATCGCCGCAACAACGATAATAGATGGCAACAAAATTCAACATCAAATTTCAAGGCCATTGACATAGTGCAAGATGCCTTCATTTGGATGAAACATGGCCGCAAAAACGATAATAGATGGCAACAAAACTCAACATCAAATTTCGAGGCCATTCAAATAGTGAAAGATGGCTTCATTTGGATGAAACATGGCCGTAACAACGATAATAGATGGCAACAACACTCAACATCAAATTTCAAGGCCATTGAAATAGTGCAAGATGGCTCCATTTCGATGAAACATGGCCGTAACTACGATATTCGATAGCAAAAAAACTCAACATCAAATTTCAAGGCCATTGAAATAGTGCAAGATGGCTTCATTTGGATGAAACATGGCCGTAACAACGATAATAGATGGCAACAAAACTCAACATCAAATTTCAAGGCCATTGAAATAGTGCAAGATGGCTTCATTTGGATGAAACATGGCCGTAACAACGATAATAGATGGCAACAAAACTCAACATCAAATTTCAAGGCCATTGAATTAGTGCAAGATGGCTTTATTTGGATGAAACATGGCCGTAACAACGATAATAGATGGCAACAAAACTCAACATCAAATTTCAAGGCCATTCAAATAGTGCAAGATGGCTTCATTTGGATGAAACATGGCCGTAACAACGATAATAGATGGCAACAAAATTAAACATCACATTTCAAGGCCATTGAAATAGTGCAAGATGGCTTCATTTGGATGAAACATGGCCGTAACAACGATAATAGATGGCAAAAAACTCAACATCAAATTTCAAGGCTATTGAAATAGTGCAAGATAGCTCCATTTGGATGAAACATCGCCGTAACAACGATAATAGATGACAACAAAACTCAACATCAAATTTCAAGGCCATTGAAATAGTGCAAGATGGCTTCATTTGGATGAAACATGGTCGTAACAACGAAAATAGATGGCAACAAAGTTCAAGATCAAATTTCAAGGCCATGAAATAGTGCAAGACGGCTTCATTTGGATGAAACATGGCCGTAACAACGATAATAGATGGCAACAAAATTAAACATCACATTTCAAGGCCATTGAAATAGTGCAAGATGGCTTCATTTGAATCAAACATGGCCGTAACAACGATAATAGATGGCAACAAAATTAAACATCACATTTCAAGGCCATTGAAATAGTGCAAGATAGCTCCATTTGGATGAAACATGGCCGTAACAACGAAAATAGATGGCAACAAAATTCAACATCAAATTTCAAGGCCATTCAAATAGTGAAAGATGGCTTCATTTGAATGAAACATGGCCGTAACAACGACAATAGATGGCAACAAAACTCAACAACAAATTTCAAGGTCATTGAAATAGTGCAAGATGACTTCATTTGGATGAAACATGGCCGTAACAACGATAATAGATGGCAACAAAATTAAACATCACATTTCAAGGCCATTGAAATAGTGCAAGATGGCTTCATTTGAATCAAACATGGCCGTAACAACGATAATAGATGGCAACAAAATTCAACATCAAATTTCAAGGCCATTGACATAGTGCAAGATGCCTTCATTTGGATGAAACATGGCCGCAAAAACGATAATAGATGGCAACAAAACTCAACATCAAATTTCGAGGCCATTCAAATAGTGAAAGATGGCTTCATTTGGATGAAACATGGCCGTAACAACGATAATAGATGGCAACAACACTCAACATCAAATTTCAAGGCCATTGAAATAGTGCAAGATGGCTTCATTTGGATGAAACATGGCCGTAACTACGATATTCGATAGCAAAAAACTCAACATCAAATTTCAAGGCCATTGAAATATTGCAAGATGGCTTCATTTGGATGAAACATGGCCGTAACAACGATAATAGATGGCAACAAAACTCAACATCAAATTTCAAGGCCATTGAAATAGTGCAAGATGGCTTCATTTGGATGAAACATGGCCGTAACAACGATAATAGATGGCAACAAAACTCAACATCAAATTTCAAGGCCATTGAATTAGTGCAAGATGGCTTTATTTGGATGAAACATGGCCGTAACAACGATAATAGATGGCAACAAAACTCAACATCAAATTTCAAGGCCATTCAAATAGTGCAAGATGGCTTCATTTGGATGAAACATGGCCGTAACAACGATAATAGATGGCAACAAAATTAAACATCAAATTTCAAGGCCATTGAAATAGTGCAAGATGGCTTCATTTGGATGAAACATGGCCGTAACAACGATAATAGATGGCAAAAAGCTCAACATCAAATTTCAAGGCCATTGAAATAGTGCAAGATGGCTTCATTTGGATGAAACATGGTCGTAACAACGATAATAGATGACAACAAAATTAAAAATCGAATTTCAAATCCATTGAAATAGTGCAAGATGGCTTCATTTGGATGAAACATGGCCGTAACAACGATAATAGATGGCAACAAAGTTCAAGATCAAATTTCAAGGCCATTGAAATAGTGCAAGATGGCTTCATTTGGATGAAACATGGCCGTAACAACGATAATAGATGGCAACAAAATTAAACATCAAATTTCAAGGCCATGAAATAGTGCAAGATGGCTTCATTTGAATCAAACATGGCCGTAACAACGATAATAGATGGCAACAAAATTAAACATCACATTTCAAGGCCATTGAAATAGTGCAAGATAGCTCCATTTGGATGAAACATGGCCGTAACAACGAAAATAGATGGCAACAAAATTCAACATCAAATTTCAAGGCCATTCAAATAATGAAAGATGGCTTCATTTGAATGAAACATGGCCGTAACAACGACAATAGATGGCAAAAAAACTTAACAACAAATTTCAAGGTCATTGAAATAGTGCAAGATGACTTCATTTGGATGAAACATGGCCGTAACAACGATAATAGATGGCAACAAAATTCAACATCACATTTCAAGGCCATTGAAATAGTGCAAGATGGCTTCATTTGGATGAAACATGGCCGTAACAACGATAATAGATGGCAACAAAATTCAACATCAAATTTCAAGGCCATTGAAACAGTGCAAGATGGCTTCATTTGAATCAAACATGGCCGTAACAACGATAATAGATGGCAACAACATTCATCATCAAATTTCAAGGCCATTGAAATAGTGCAAGATGGCTTCATTTGGATGAAACATGGCCGTAACAACGATAATAGATGACAACAAAATCAACATCAAATTTCAAGGCCATTGAAATAGTGCAAGATGGCTCCATTTGGATGAAACATGGCCGTAACAACGAAAATAGATGGCAACAAAATTCAACATCAAATTTCGAGGCCATTCAAATAGTGAAAGATGGCTTCATTTGAATGAAACATGGCCGTAACAACGACAATAGATGGCAAAAAACTTAACAACAAATTTCAAGGTCATTGAAATAGTGCAAGATGACTTCATTTGGATGAAACATGGCCGTAACAACGATAATAGATGGCAACAAAGTTCAAGATCAAATTTCAAGGCCATGAAATAGTGCAAGACGGCTTCATTTGGATGAAACATGGCCGTAACAACGATAATAGATGGCAACAAAACTCAACATCAAATTTCAAGGCCATTGAAATAGTGCAAGATGGCTTCATTTGGATGAAACATGGCCGTAACAACGATAATAGATGGCAACAAAACTCAACATCAAATTTCAAGGCCATTGAATTAGTGCAAGATGATTTCGTTTGGATGAAACATGGCCGTAACAACGATAATAGATGGCAACAAAACTCAACATCAAATTTCAAGGCCATTGAATTGTGAAAGATGGCTTCATTTGGATGAAACATGGCCGTAACAACGACAATAGATGGCAAAAAACTCAACAACAAATTTCAAGGTCAATGAAATAGTGCAAGATGACTTCATTTGGATGAAACATGGCCGTAACAACGATAATAGATGGCAACAAAGTTCAAGATCAAATTTCAAGGCCATTCAAATAGTGCAAGATGGCTTCATTTGGATGAAACATGGCCGTAACAAGGATAATAGATGGCAACAAAACTCAACGTCAAATTTTAAGGCCATTGAAATAGTGCAAGATAGCTCCATTTGGATGAAACATCGCCGCAACAACGATAATAGATGGCAAAAAAACTCAACATCAAATTTCAAGGCCATTGAAATAGTGCAAGATGGCTTCATTTGGATGAAACATGGCCGTAACAACGATAATAGATGGCAAAAAAACTCAACATCAAATTTCAAGGCCATTGAATTAGTGCAAGATGATTTCGTTTGGATGAAACATGGCCGTAACATCGATAATAGATGGCAACAAAATTCAACATCAAATTTCAAGGCCATTGAATTAGTGCAAGATGGCTTCATTTGGATGAAACATGGCTGTAACAACGAAAATGGAAGGCAACAAAACTCAACATCTAATTTCAAGTCATTGAAATAGTGCAAGATGACTTCATTTGGATGAAACATGGTCGAAACAACGAAAAAAGATGGCAACAAAGTTCAAGATCAAATTTCAAGGCCATTGAATTAGTGCAAGATGGCTTCATTTGGATGAAACATGGCCGTAACAAGGATAATAGATGGCAACAAAACTCAACATCAAATTTCAAGGCCATTGAAATAGTGCAAGATGGCTTCATTTGGATGAAACATGGCCGTAACAACGATAATAGATGGCAACAAAACTCAACATCAAATTTCAAGGCCATTGAATTAGTGCAAGATGGCTTCATTTGGATGAAACATGGCCGTAACAACGATAATAGATGGCAACAAAACTCAACATCAAATTTCAAGGCCATTGAATAGTGAAAGATGGCTTCATTTGGATGAAACATGGCCGTCACATCGATAATAGATGGCAACAAAACTCAACATCAAATTTCAAGGCCATTGAAATAGTGCAAGATGGCTTCATTTGGATGAAACATGGCCGTAACAACGATAATAGATGGCAACAAAACTCAACATCAAATTTCAAGGCCATTGAAATAGTGCAAGATGGCTTCATTTGGATGAAACATGGCCGTAACAAGGATAATAGATGGCAACAAAACTCAACATCAAATTTCAAGGCCATTGAAATAGTGCATGATGCCTTTATTTGGATGAAACATGGCCGTAACAACGATAATAGATGGCAACAAAACTCAACATCAAATTTCAAGGCCATTGAAATAGTGCAAGATGGCTTCATTTGGATGAAACATGGCCGTAACAACGATAATAGATGGCAACAAAACTCAACATCAAATTTCAAGGCCATTGAAATAGTGCAAGATGCCTTCATTTGGATGAAACATGGCCGTAACAACGATAATAGATGGCAACAAAACTCAACATCAAATTTCAAGGCCATTCAAATAGTGCAAGATGGCTTCATTTGGATGAAACATGGCCGTAACAACGATAATAGATGACAACAAAACTCAACATCAAATTTCAAGGCCATTGAAATAGTGCAAGATGGCTTCATTTTGATGAAACATGGCCGTAACAACGATAATAGATGGCAACAAAATTCAACATCGCATTTGAAGGCCATTGAAATAGTACAAGATAAGCTCTCTCTCCTATCCCTCATTTACCAACATTCCCATCATTCCCGTCATTCCCTCCTATCCATCTTATCCCTTCTATCCATCCTTTCACTCCTGTCTCTCTTTTCTTCCTTTTCCTCCTTTCCTCCTTTCCCTCCATTCCATCCTTTCCTCCTTTCCCTCATTCCCATCTTTCCCATCCGTTCCCTCCATTCCCTCATTTCCTCCCTTTCCTCCTTTCCTCCTTTCCTCCTTTCCTCCTTTCCTCCTTTCCTCCTTTCCTCCTTTCCTCCTTTCCCTCATTTCCATCCTTTTCCTCCTTTCCATCCTTTCCTCCTTTCCTCCTTTCTCTTTTTTCCTCTTTTCCTCCTTTCCTCTTTTCCTCCTTTCCTCCTTTCCTCCTTTTCCTCCTTTCCCTCCTTTCCTCCTTTCCTCCTTTCCCTCCTTTCCTCATTTCCATCCTTTCCATCCTTTCCCTCCTTTCCTCTTTTCCCTCCTTTCCTCCTTTCCCTCCTTTCCTCCTTTCCTCCTTTCCCTCCTTTCCTCCTTTCCTCTTTTCCTCCTTTCCTCCTTTTCCTCTTTGCCCTCCTTTCCTCCTTTCCTCCTTTCCCTCCTTTCCTCTTTTCCTCCTTTCCTCCTTTCCCTCCTTTCCTTCTTTCCTCCTTTTCCTCCTTTCTCTTTTTTCCTCCTTTCCCTCCTTTCCTCCTTATCCTCCTTTCCTCCTTTCCTCCTTTCCCTCCTTTCCCTCCTTTCCTTCTTTCCTCCTTTCCTCCTTTTACTCCTTTCCCTCATTTCCATCTTTTCCCTCCTTTTCCTCCTTTCCATCCTTTCCTCCTTTCCTCCTTTCTTTTTTCCTCTTTTCCTCCTTTCCTCTTTTCCTCCTTTCCTCCTTTCCTCCTTTTCCTCCTTTCCTCCTTTCCCTCCTTTCCTCCTTTCCATCCTTTCCATCCTTTCCTCCTTTCCTCTTTTCCTCCTTTCCCTCCTTTCCTCTTTTCCTCCTTTCCTCCTTTCCTCCTTTCCTCCTTTCCTCCTTTCCTCCTTTCCTCCTTTCCTCTTTTCCTCCTTTTCCTCCTTGCCCTCCTTTCCTCCTTTCCTCCTTTCCTCCTTTCCCTCCTTTCCCTCCTTTTCCTCCTTTCCCTCCTTTTCCTCCTTTCCTCCTTTCCTCCTTTCCTCCTTTCCTCCTTTCCTTCTTTCCTCCTTTCCTCCTTTCCCTTCTTTCCTCCTTTCCCTCCTTTCCTCCTTTCCCTCCTTTCCTCCTTTCCTCCTTTCCTCCTTTCCTCCTTTCCTCCTTTCCTCCTTTCCTCCTTTCCCTCCTTTTACTCCTTTCCTCCTTTCCTCCTTTCCATCCTTTCCATCCTTTCCATCCTTTCCCTCCTTTCCCTCCTTTCTCTTTTTTCCTCTTTTCCTCTTTTCCCTCCTTTCCCACGTTTCCTTCCTTTCATTATATTCCCTTCTTTTTATCTTTTCCGTCTGTCGCTTACGATAATTTAGCCTTAAAAACAAAGCGTTGCTGGTCAATACTTGCTGAATAGCTACGTTATACAACGCGCCAGCGACTAAACGCGATGGTTTAACGATTTAATGGAACCATAGGCTAAGAAGAAAATGCTGATCCACGACGGTCAGCATCTTTAGAGAATAATTTCAATAGAAAAAAATAATGAAGGCGTTATTTGCAAAGAGCCAGTTGGTGCGTTTATTATTGTGCTTAAGTCGGCGTGTACTGTGCCTATCTTGGGCTGCAGCTCCGAAAGACACTTTCGTGTGCGCGAAAGCAACAAAACACAACATCTATTTTCTAATCCATTGAAATAGTGCAAGATGGCTTCATTTGGATGATGCCTGACCGTAACAACGATAATATATGGCAACAAAACTCAACATCAAATTTCAAGGCCATTGAACTATTGCAAGATGGCTCCTTTTGGATGAAACATGGCCGTAATCACGATAATAGATGGCAACAAAATTCAACATCAAATTTCAGGGGCATTGAAATAGTTCAAGATGGATTCATTTGGATGAAACATGGCCGTAACAAAGATAATAGATGGCAAGATGGCTTCATTTGGATGAAGCATGGCCGTAACAACGAAAATAGATGGCAAAAAATTTCAAGATCTAATATCAATGCTATTAACATAGTGCAAGATGGCTTCATTTGGATGAAACATGGCCGTAACAACGATAATAGATGGCAACAAAACTCAACATCTAATTTCAAGGCCATTGAAATAGTGCAAGATGGCTTCATTTGGATGAAACATGGCCGTAACAACGATAATAGATGGCAACAAAACTCAAGATCTAATTTCAAGGCCATTGAATTAGTGCATGATGCCTTTATATGGATGAAACATGGCCGTAACAACGATAATAGATGGCAACAAAATTCAACATCACATTTCAAGGTCATTGAAATATTGCAAGATGGCTCCTTTTGGATGAAACATGGCCGTAATCACGATAATAGATGGCAACAAAACTCAACATCAAATTTCAGGGGCATTGAAATAGTTCAAGATGGCTTCATTTGGATGAAACATGGCCGTAACAACGATAATAGATGGCAATATGGCTTCATTTGGATGAAACATGGCCGTAACTACGATATTCGATAGCAACAAAACACAACATCTATTTTCTAATCCATTAAAATAGTGCAAGATGGCTTCATTTGGATGAAACATGGCCGTAACAACGATAATAGATGGCAACAAAACTCAACATCAAATTTCAAGGCCATTGAATAGTGAAAGATGGCTTCATTTGGATGAAACATGGACGTAACAACGATAATAGATGGCAACAAAACTCAACTTCTAATTTCAAGGCCATTGAAATAGTGCAAGATGGCTTCATTTGGATGAAACATGGCCGTAACAACGATAATAGATGGCAACAAAATTCAACATCAAATTTCGAGGCCATTGAAATAGTGAAAGATGGCTTCATTTGGATGAAACATGGCCGTAACAACGATAATAGATGGCAAAAAACTCAACATCAAATTTCAAGGCTATTGAAATAGTGCAAGATAGCTCCATTTGGATGAAACATCGCCGCAACAACGATAATAGATGACAACAAAACTCAACATCAAATTTCAAGGCCATTGAAATAGTGCAAGATGGCTTCATTTGGATGAAACATGGCCGTAACAAGGATAATAGATGGCAACAAAACTCAACATCAAATTTCAAGGACATTGGAATAGTGCATGATGGCTTCATTTGGATGAAACATGGCCGTAACAACGATAATAGATGGCAACAAAACTCAACATCAAATTTCAAGGACATTGAAATAGTGCAAGATAGCTCCATTTGGATGTAACATCGCCGCAACAACGATAATAGATGGCAACAAAACTCAACATCAAATTTCGAGGCCATTGAAATAGTGCAAGATGGCTTCATTTGGATGAAACATGGCCGTAACAACGATAATATATGGCAACAAAACTCAACATCAAAGATGGCTTCATTTGGATGAAACATGGCCGTAACAACGATAATAGATGGCAACAAAATTCAACATCGCATCTGAAGGCCATTGAATTAGTGCATGATGCCTTTATATGGATGTAACATGGCCGTAACAACGATAATAGATGGCAACAAAACTCAACATCATATTTCAAGGCCATTGAAATGGTGCAAGATGGCTTCATTTGGATGAAACATGGCCGTAACAAAGATAATAGATGGCAACAAAACTCAACATCAAATTTCAAGGCCATTGAAATAATGCAAGATGGCTTCATTTGGATGAAACATGGCCGCAACAACGATAATAGATGGCAAAAAACTCAACATCAAATTTCAAGGCTATTGAAATAGTGCAAGATAGCTCCATTTGGATGAAACATCGCCTCAACAACGATAATAGATGACAACAAAACTCAACATCAAATTTCAAGGCCATTCAAATAGTGCAAGATGGCTTCATTTGGATGAAACATGGCCGTAACAACGATAATAGATGGCAACAAAACTCAACATCAAATTTCAAGGCCATTGAATAGTGAAAGATGGCTTCATTTGGATGAAACATGGACGTAACAACGATAATAGGTGGCAACAAAACTCAACTTCTAATTTCAAGGCCATTGAAATAGTGCAAGATGGCTTCATTTGGATGAAACATGGCCGTAACAACGATTATAGATGGCAACAAAACTTAACAACAAATTTCAAGGCCATTGAAATAGTGCAAGATGGCTCCATTTGGATGAAACATGGCCGTAACAACGATAATAGATGGCAACAAAACTCAACATCAAATTTCAAGGCCATTGAAATAGTGCAAGATGGCTTCATTTGGATGAAACATGGCCGTAACAACGATAATAGATGGCAACAAAACTCAACATCTAATTTCAAGGTCATTGAAATAGTGCAAGATGGCTTCATTTGGATGAAACATGACCGTAACAACGATAATAGATGGCAACAAAACTCAACATCAAATTTCAAGGCCATTCAAATAGTGCAAGATGGCTCCATTTGGATGAAACATGGCCGTAACAACGATAATAGATGACAACAAAACTCAACATCAAATTTCAAGGCCATTGAAATAGTGCAAGATGGCTTCATTTGGATGAAACATGGCCGTAACAACGATAATAGATGACAACAAAACTCAACATCTAATTTCAAGGCCATTGAAATAGTGCAAGATGGCTTCATTTGGATGAAACATGGCCGTAACAACGATAATAGATGGCAACAAAATTCAACATCTAATTTCAAGGCCATTGAAATAGTGCAAGATGGCTTCATTTGGATGAAACATGGCCGTAACAACGATAATAGATGGCAACAAAACTCAACATCTAATATCAAGGCCATTCAAATAGTGCAAGATGGCTTCATTTGGATGAAACATGGTCGTAACAACGATAATAGATGGCAACAAAACTCAACATCAAATTTCAAGGCCATTCAAATAGTGCAAGATGGCTCCATTTGGATGAAACATGGCCGTAACAACGATAATAGATGGCAACAAAATTCAACATCAAATTTCAAGGCCAATCAAATAGTGCAAGATGGCTCCATTTGGATGAAACATGGCCGCAACAACGATAATAGATGACAACAAAACTCAACATCAAATTTCAAGGCCATTCAAATAGTGCAAGATGGCTTCATTTGGATGAAACATGGCCGCAAAACGATAATAGATGACAACAAAACTCAACATCAAATTTCAAGGCCATTGAAATAGTGCAAGATGGCTTCATTTGGATGAAACATGGCCGTAACAACGATAATAGATGGCAACAAAATTCAACATCTAATTTCAAGGCCATTGAAATAGTGCAAGATGGCTTCATTTGGATGAAACATGGCCGTAACAACGATAATAGATGGCAACAAAACTCAACATCTAATTTCAAGGCCATTGAAATAGTGCAAGATGGCTTCATTTGGATGAAACATGGCCGTAGCAACGATAATAGATGGCAACAAAACTCAACATCAAACTTCAAGGCCATTCAAATAGTGCAAGATGGCTTCATTTGGATGAAACATGGCCGTAACAACGATAATAGATGGCAACAAAATTCAACATCAAATTTCAAGGCCATTGAAATAGTGCAAGATGGCTTCATTTGGATGAAACATGGCCGTAACTACGATATTCGATAACAAAACTCAACATCAAATTTCAAGGCCATTGAAATAGTGCAAGATGGCTCCATTTGGATGAAACATCGCCGCAACAACGATAATAGATGACAACAAAACTCAACATCAAATTTCAAGGCCATTCAAATAGTGCAAGATGGCTCCATTTGGATGAAACATGGCCGTAACAACGATAATAGATGGCAACAAAACTCAACATCAAATTTCAAGGCCATTGAAATAGTGCAAGATGGCTTCATTTGCATGAAACATGGCCGTAACAACGATAATAGATGGCAACAAAATTCAACATCAAATTTCAAGGCCATTCAAATAGTGCAAGATGGCTTCATTTGGATGAAACATGGCCGTAACAACGATAATAGATGGCAACAAAACTCAACATCAAATTTCAAGGCCATTGAAATAGTGCAAGATGGCTTCATTTGGATGAAACATGGCCGTAACAACGATAATAGATGGCAACAAAATTCAACATCAAATTTCAAGGCCATTCAAATAGTGCAAGATGGCTCCATTTGGATGAAACATGGCCGTAACAACGATAATAGATGGCAACAAAACTCAACATCAAATTTCAAGGCCATTGAAATGGTGCAAGATGGCTTCATTTGGATGAAACATGGCCGTCACAACGATAAAAGATGGCAACACAATTCAACATCAAACTTCAAGGCCATTCAAATAGTGCAAGATGGCTTCATTTGGATGAATCATGGCCGTAACAACGATAATAGATGGCAACAAAATTCAACATCAAATTTCAAGGCCATTGAAATAGTGCAAGATGGCTCCATTTGGATGAAACATCGCCGCAACAACGATAATTGATGACAACAAAACTCAACATCAAATTTCAAGGCCATTGAAATAGTGCAAGATGGCTTCATTTGGATGAAACATGGCCGTCACAACGATAATAGATGGCAACAAAATTCAACATCAAATTTCAAGGCCATTCAAATAGTGCAAGACGGCTCCATATGGATGAAACATGGCCGTAACAACGATAATAGATGGCAACAAAACTCAACATCAAATTTCAAGGCCATTGAAATAGTGCAAGATGGCTCCATTTCGATGAAACATGGCCGTCACAACGATAATAGATGGCAACAAAACTCAACATCAAATTTCAAGGCCATTCAAATAGTGCAAGATGGCTCCATTTGGATGAAACATGGCCGTAACAACGATAATAGATGGCAACAAAACTCAACATCAAATTTCAAGGCCATTGAAATAGTGCAAGATGGCTCCATTTGGATGAAACATGGCCGTAACAACGATAATAGATGGCAACAAAACTCAACATCAAATTTCAAGGCCATTGAAATGGTGCAAGATGGCTTCATTTGGATGAAACATGGCCGTAACAACGATAATAGATGGCAACAAAATTCAACATCAAATTTCAAGGCCATTCAAATAGTGCAAGATGGCTCCATTTGGATGAAACATGGCCGTAACAACGATAATAGATGGCAACAAAACTCAACATCAAATTTCAAGGCCATTCAAATAGTGCAAGATGGCTTCATTTGGATGAAACATGGCCGTAACTACGTTATTCGATAGCAGACAAAATCAACATCAAATTTCAAGTCCATTCAAATAGTGCAAGATGGCTTCATTTGGATGAAACATGGCCGTAACAAGGATAATAGATGGCAACAAAACTCAACATCAAATTTCAAGGCCATTGAAATAGTGCAAGATGCCTTCATTTGGATGAAACATGGCCGTAACAACGATAATAGATGGCAACAAAACTCAACATCAAATTTCAAGGCCATTGAAATAGTGCAAGATGGCTTCATTTGGATGAAACATGGCCGTAACAAGGATAATAGATGGCAACAAAACTCAACATCAAATTTCAAGGCCATTGAATTAGTGCAAGATGGCTTCATTTGGATGAAACATGGCCGTAACTACGATAATAGATGACAACAAAACTCAACTTCAAATTTCAAGGCCATTGAAATAGTGCAAGATGGCTTCATTTGGATGAAACATGGCCATAACAACGATAATAGATGGCAACAAAACTCAACATCTAATTTCAAGGCCATTGAAATAGTGCAAGATGCCTTCATTTGGATGAAACATGGCCGTAACAACGATAATATATGGCAACAAAACTCAACATCAAATTTCAAGGCCATTCAAATAGTGCAAGATGGCTCCATTCGGATGAAACATGGCCGTAACAACGATAATAGATGGCAACAAAACTCAACATCAAATTTCAAGGTCATTGAAATAGTGCAAGATGGCTTCATTTGGATGAAACATGGCCGCAACAACGATAATAGATGGCAACAAAACTCAACATCAAATTTCAAGGCCATTGAAATAGTGCAAGATGCCTTCATTTGGATGAAACATGGCCGTAACAACGATAATAGATGGCAACAAAACTCAACATCAAATTTCAATGCCATTCAAATAGTGCAAGATGGCTCCATTTGGATGAAACATGGCCGTAACAACGATAATAGATGGCAACAAAACTCAACATCAAATTTCAAGGCCATTGAAATAGTGCAAGATGGCTTCATTTGGATGAAACATCGCCGCAACAACGATAATAGATGGCAACAAAACTCAACATCAAATTTCAAGGCCATTGAAATGGTGCAAGATGGCTTCATTTGGATGAAACATGGCCGTAACAACGATAATAGATGGCAACAAAACTCAACATCAAAATTCAAGGGCATTCAAATAGTGCAAGATGGCTCCATTTGGATGAAATATGGCCGTAACAACGATAATAGATGGCAACAAAACTCAACATCAAATTTCAAGGCCATTGAAATAGTGCAAGATGCCTTCATTTGGATGAAACATGGCCGCAAAAACGATAATAGATGGCAACAAAACTCAACATCTAATGTCAAGGCCATTGAAATAGTGCAAGATGGCTTCATTTGGATGAAACATGGCCGTAACAACGATAATAGATGGCAACAAAACTCAACATCAAATTTCAAGGCCATTGAAATAGTGCAAGATGGCTTCATTTGGATGAAACATGGCCGTAACAACGATAATAGATGGCAACAAAACTCAACATCAAATTTCAAGGCCATTGAATAGTGAAAAATGGCTTCATTTGGATGAAACATGTCCGTAACAACGATAATAGATGGCAACAAAACTCAACTTCTAATTTCAAGGCCATTGAAATAGTGCAAGATGCCTTCATTTGGATGGAACATGGCCGTAACAACGATAATAGATGGCAACAAAACTCAAGATCTAATTTCAAGGCCATTCAAATGGTGCAAGATGGCTTCATTTGGATGAAACATGGCCGTAACAACGATAATTAGATGACAACAAAACTCAACTTCAAATTTCAAGGCCATTGAAATAGTGCAAGATGGCTTCATTTGGATGAAACATGGCCGTAACAACGATATTCGAAGCAAAACTCAACATCAAATTTTAGTGCAAGATGGCTTCATTTGGATGAAACATGGCCGTAACAACGATAATAGATGGCAACAAAACTCAACATCAAATTTCAAGGCCATTGAAATAGTGCAAGATGGCTTCATTTGGATGAAACATGGTCGTAACAACGATAATAGATGGCAACAAAACTCAACTTCTAATTTCAAGGCCATTGAATTAGTGCAGTGCATTTGATGCCTTGATAGCTTCAACATCAAATTTCATGATGCCTTTATTTGGATGAAACATGGCCGTAACAACGATAATAGATGGCAAAAAAAACACAACATCAAATTTCAAGGCCATTGAAATAGTGCAAGATGGCTTCATTTGGATGAAACATGGCCGTAACAACGATAATAGATGGCAACAAAACTCAACATCAAATTTCAAGGCCATTGAAATAGTGCAAGATAGCTCCATTTTGATGAAACATCGCCGCAACAACGATAATAGATGACAGCAAAACTAAACATCAAATTTCAAGGCCATTGAAATAGTGCAAGATGGCTTCATTTGGATGAAACATGGCCGTAACAACGATAATAGATGACAACAAAATCAACATCAAATTTCAAGGCCATTGAAATAGTGCAAGATGGCTCCATTTGGATGAAACATGGCCGTAACAACGAAAATAGATGGCAACAAAATTCAACATCAAATTTCGAGGCCATTCAAATAGTGAAAGATGGCTTCATTTGGATGAAACATGGCCGTAACAACGATAATAGATGGCAACAAAATTCAACATCGCATTTGAAGGCCATTGAAATAGTACAAGATAAGCTCTCTCTCCTATCCCTCATTTACCAACATTCCCATCATTCCCGTCATTCCCTCCTATCCATCTTATCCCTTCTATCCATCCTTTCACTCCTGTCTTTCTTTTCTTCCTTTTCCTCCTTTCCTCCTTTCCCTCCATTCCATCCTTTCCTCCTTTCCCTCATTCCCTTCTTTCCCATCCGTTCCTCCATTCCCTCATTTCTCCCTTTCCTCCTTTCCTCCTTTCCTCCTTTCCTCCTTTCCTCCTTTCCTCCTTTCCTCCTTTCCTCCTTTCCTCATTTCCATCCTTTCCTCCTTTCCATCCTTTCCTCCTTTCCTCCTTTCTTTTTCCTCCTTTCCTCTTTTCCTCCTTTCCTCCTTTCCTCCTTTTCCTCCTTTCCTCCTTTCCTCCTTTCCTCCTTTCCTCCTTTCCTCATTTCCATCCTTTCCATCCTTTCCTCCTTTCCTCCTTTCCACCTTTCTCTTTTTTCCTCTTTTCCTCCTTTCCTCTTTTCCTCCTTTCCTCCTTTCCTCCTTTTCCTCCTTTCCCTCCTTTCCTCCTTTCCTCCTTTCCTCCTTTTCCTCCTTTCCTCCTTTCCTCCTTTCCATCCTTTCCCTCCTTTCCTCCTTTCCTCCTTTCCCTCCTTTCCCTCTTTTCCTCCTTTCCCTCCTTTCCTCCTTTCCTCCTTTCCCTCCTTTTCCTCCTTTCCTCCTTTTCCTCCTTTCCTCCTTTCCTCCTTTCCTCCTTTCTCTCCTTTCCTCCTTTCCCTCCTTTTCCTCCTTTCCTCCTTTCCTCCTTTCCTCCTTTCCTCCTTTCCTCCTTTCCATCCTTTTACTCCTTTCCTCCTTTCCTCCTTTCCATCCTTTCCCTCCTTTACTCCTTTCCTCCTTTCCTCCTTTCTTTTTTCCTCTTTTCCTCTTTTCCATCCTTTCCCACATTTCCTTCCTTTCATTATATTCCTTCTTTTATCTTTTCCGTCTGTCGCTTACGATAATTTAGCCTTAAAAACAAAGCGTTGCTGGTCAATACTTGCTGAATAGCTACGTTATACAACGCGCCAGCGACTAAACGCGATGGTTTAACGATTTAATGGAACCATAGGCTAAGAAGAAAATGCTGATCCACGACGGTCAGCATCTTTAGAGAATAATTTCAATAGAAAAAAATAATGAAGGCGTTATTTGCAAAGAGCCAGTTGGTGCGTTTATTATTGTGCTTAAGTCGGCGTGTACTGTGCCTATCTTGGGCTGCAGCTCCGAAAGACACTTTCGTGTGCGCGAAAGCAACAAAACACAACATCTATTTTCTAATCCATTGAAATAGTGCAAGATGGCTTCATTTGGATGAAACATGGCCGTAACAACGATAATATATGGCAACAAAACTCAACATCAAATTTCAAGGCCATTAAAATAGTGCAAGATGGCTCCATTTGGATGAAACATGGCCGTAACAACGATAATAGATGGCAACAAAATTCAACATCTATTTTCTAATCCATTGAAATAGTGCAAGATGGCTTCATTTGGATGAAACATGGCCGTAACAACGATAATATATGGCAACAAAACTCAACATCAAATTTCAAGGCCATTAAAATAGTGCAAGATGGCTCCATTTGGATGAAACATGGCCGTAACAACGATAATAGATGGCAACAAAATTCAACATCAAAATTCAAGGCCATTGAATTAGTGCATGATGCCTTTAGTTGGATGAAACATGGCCGTAACAACGATAATAGATGGCAACAAAATTCAACATCTAATGTCAAGGCCATTGAAATATTGCAAGATAGCTCCTTTGGATGAAACATGGCCGTAATCACGATAATAGATGGCAACAAAACTCAACATCAAATTTCAGGGCATTGAAATAGTTCAAGATGGATTCATTTGGATGAAACATGGCCGTAACAAAGATAATAGATGGCAAGATGGCTTCATTTGGATGAAACATGGCCGTAACTACGATATTCGATAGCAACAAAACACAACATCTATTTTCTAATCCATTGAAATAGTGCAAGATGGCTTCATTTGGATGAAACATGGCCGTAACAACGATAATAGATGGCAACAAAACTCAACATCAAATTTCAAGGCCATTGAATTAGTGCAAGATGGCTTCATTTGGATGAAACATGGCCGTAACAAGGATAATAGATGGCAACAAAACTCAGGATCTAATTTCAAGGCCATTGAATTAGTGCATGATGCCTTTATATGGATGTAACATGGCCGTAACAACGATAATAGATGGCAACAAAACTCAACATCAAATTTCAAGGCCATTCAAATAGTGCAAGATGGCTTCATTTGGATGAAACATGGCCGTAACAACGATAATAGACGGCAATAAAACTCAACATCAAATTTTAAGGCCATTGAAATAGTGCAACATGGCTTCATATGGATGAAACATGGCCGTAACAACGATAATAGATGGCAACAAAACTCAACATCAAATTTCAAGGCCATTGAAATAGTGCAAGATGGTTTCATTTGGATGAAACATGGCCGTAACAACGATAATAGATGGCAACAAAATTAAACATCACATTTCAAGGCCATTGAATTAGTGCATTATGCCTTTATATGGATGTAACATGGCCGTAACAACGATAATAGATGGCAACAAAACTCAACATCAAATTTCAAGGCCATTCAAATAGTGCAAGATGGCTTCATTTGGATGAAACATGGCCGTAACAACGATAATAGATGACAACAAAACTCAACATCAAATTTCAAGGCCATTGAAATAGTGCAACATGGCTTCATATGGATGAAACATGGCCGTAACAACGATAATAGATGGCAACAAAACTCAACATCAAATTTCAAGGCCATTCAAATAGTGCAAGATGGCTTCATTTGGATGAAACATGGCCGTAACAACGATAATAGATGGCAACAAAATTAAACATCACATTTCAAGGCCATTGAATTAGTGCATTATGCCTTTATATGGATGTAACATGGCCGTAACAACGATAATAGATGGCAACAAAACTCAACATCAAATTTCAAGGCCATTCAAATAGTGCAAGATGGCTTCATTTGGATGAAACATGGCCGTAACAACGATAATAGATGACAACAAAACTCAACATCAAATTTCAAGGCCATTGAAATAGTGCAAGATGGCTTCATTTGGATGAAACATGGCCGTAACAACGATAATAGATGGCAACAAAACTCAACATCAAATTTCAAGGCCATTGAAATAGTGCAAGATGGCTTCATTTGGATGAAACATGGCCGTAACAACGATAATAGATGGCAACAAAATTCAACATCGCATCTGAAGGACATTGAAATAGTGCAAGATGCCTTCATTTGGATGAAACATGGCCGTAACAACGATAATAGATGGCAACAACATTCAACATCAAATTTCAAGGTCATTGAAATAGTGCAAGATGGCTTCATTTGGATGAAACATGGCCGTAACAACGATAATAGATGACAACAAAACTCAACATCAAATTTCAAGGCCATTGAAATAGTGCAAGATGGCTTCATTTGGATGAAACATGGCCGTAACAACGATAATAGATGGCAACAAAACTCAACATCAAATTTCAAGGCCATTCAAATAGTGCAAGATGGCTTCATTTGGATGAAACATGGCCGTAACAACGATAATAGATGGCAACAAAACTCAACATCAAATTTCGAGGCCATTCAAATAGTGCAAGATGGCTTCATTTGGATGAAACATGGCCGTAACAACGATAATAGATGGCAACAAAACTCAAGATCTAATTTCAAAGCCATTGAAATAGTGCAAGATGGCTTCATTTGGATGAAACATGGCCGTAACAACGATAATAGATGACAACAAAACTCAACATCAAATTTCAAGGCCATTGAAATAGTGCAAGATGGCTTCATTTGGATGAAACATGGCCGTAACAACGATAATAGATGGCAATAAAACTCAAGATCAAATTTCAAGGCCATTGAAATAGTGCAAGATGGCTTCATTTGGATGAAACATGGCCGTAACAACGATAATAGATGGCAACAAAACTCAACATCAAATTTCAAGGCCATTGAAATAGTGCAAGATGGCTTCATTTGGATGAAACATGGCCGTAACAACGATAATAGATGGCAACAAAACTCAAGATCAAATTTCAAGCCCATTGAAATAGTGCAAGATGGCTTCATTTGAATGAAACATGGCTGTTGCGAAATGAAAACCAACGCGGTGTAAATTCTTTGCCGAAACGATTTATTGTTCTACGTTTGGCAAAAATTAGTCTTCGATTCCCGCTTTTGGTTTAGAGGCCTTCTTCGTGTCCTGTCGCCCCTTTTATGCTTTCCTTGCGAACCGAACGCGATCGGTTGAAACCCGAACCGATATCTCACATATTTTAAAACGCGCGTTTACGACAGGTCGTTGGGTACCTTGCGAAAAGGTTCCAACATTGTCCCCTAAGTGTACCACAGTTGATCTTTCGCTAGCTTCGACTGGGGCTTCACTTTCTTATCGAACCTGTCAGATTAGCGCGTGTCGTTTGTTTACATTCGCTTCCTCGTGTTAAAGTGGTCTCACGCAGCATTTATGAACAGTTTTCTTACTGTGCTTATCCTTTGCGCTTCGAAAGATGCTATCCCGAGCCCTATACTGTTTTTGGAACCGTTCATATGTGCGAATGATTTCTGCAACGCGAGGTTATTATGTGGACCTTTTGGCGGAGTCGGCAGCTGCTACAGCGCGTTCGCCCGGGAGATTGAACCATCGCTTATTTAGCAGTTCAAATTGCATCACCGGCCCATCCTCCTGCGGCGTTCCCTCCTGTTTACTAGAAGGTTGAGCCCGTTTCATCACCGTGTAGAACCGACGCTTGGTCGATCCATTGTTGTGTGCTTGCCCGCTGCGGTCTTCAGATAAGTGTGGTTTTATCTTCGCCTTTGTTTTATCGTCTGCAACGGGATTGATTATTTTATCTGTTTTAGGCATACATACCGCTGCTTTGCCGCAGCCTTGCAGAGTGATTTTGGACCAACGGAAAACTCAAGCCCAGGTGGATCGCTTTCGTGCAGCGTATTCTGCAGCGGTACGAAGGTTGAGCTAATCGGTGCAATGGTCCGGTGGCTGCGACAGGTTGGCTTCTTCGCGATGACGCCATGTCGAAAATCTCGATCAACTGCGTAAGGACCGTAAATTAGCCATCCTAAACGGGTCCTGCAAGCGACTGGCTCGCCCCGTTTGCCCTTCAAGATCTTCATTGGTTGGCTCAAATGGCAGTTGTCGGCTCCAATAAGAACGCGAGGTGCGATACGCACATATCGACTTACTGGTAGTCCTCTCAGGTGACCGTATGTGGCGGCAAGTTGAGCCACATCCAGTGACTGTGCGGGTAGCGCAAGTTGCTTAACGGTGTGCATGTGTATCAGCTCCTTCATACACGACTCATTGCGGCCAGACACACGTACTGACACCTTCATGGAATCCTGTTCCTTTCGGGAAACCTTCCCTGTCCATTGCAGGTTGAGTGGGTGTGGTGCGCCGGTTACCAAGTTCCTGCATCAGTCCTTCATCCATAAGCGTTGATGTAGACCCGTCATCCAGTAACGCGAACGTATCGACGCGCGTGGCAGGCCCATACAGAGTTATCGGCACGTATTTAAGGAGTGTGCCTTCATTTGATCCTGTATGGAGTAGAATATTAGCCATGCCTGGTTCAGAAGTGTTACCTGTCCCCCCCATTTGGATCATGTGAAGTAGATGTGGCCGTATGTCGGTGTTCCGTGTGAAGCAGCTCGTGGTGTTGTACACTGCATCCATCGATACCACATGGCCTCGTACGACTGCATCTGCCGCCGTGATTGGCAAGACACTTCCTACACATCTTTCTCTCGGTTACGAAACCTCTTCTTTCTGTTACAGTGCTGTTCCGGAACGTCGCACATTGATCCAGGGATCCACAATTGGCACCAGAGAACGCACGCTGGATGCATCACTGGTACCTCAATAATGTTTGCTGGTTTCTAACGCGTTTCCTTCGCGGAATCGTCGTATTACAGTAGGTCGTTTGGACTCGTCCGGTACTGCTCGGTCGTCTTGGTTTGATCTGGCGGAAACTTTAGACGCCGACATTGACGGTGCTGTAGCTGTTGCGTCGGGAGCTGTTTTGCATGCGTCTCGTCATGTCTCTCCGAGCTGGACGTCATATCGATGATACTGCATAAGTCATCAGCTAGCTCACCAATCCATTTTCCAAACTCGATCAATGTAACTTCCGGATACCTCTTCCGCTCCCTCGCCCAATCAATGCATATGACGGGGGCAGCTTTACTAGCTCCTTAAGCAACGTAACATCGTACACGTAAGCCTGTAGCCCGGAAGCCTTTACCACTCCAACCAACCGCTTTACGGCAAACCCGAACTCTACTAAGGTTGATAAGTCCTCAGCGTTAGGTGCGGTCATTCCCTTATTTTGCGGATCATCGATTCCACAATTAAATCGGGTCTTCCGTAACGCGCTTTAAGCGTATCAATGGCATCCTTCAATCCGTCCGGGAAAGATAGAGAGGTCCAACTGTCTCCAGTGCGGGCCCTCTTAGTGCATGATGCAGTCGGGTAATGTTCTCGTCATCCGTATATGCACAAGAAAATGGTGGTGCGTTCATATGCGGTAATGAAAACCAACCAATCGTCAACATCTCCGGAGAAAATCGGCAAATCCCGCGGTAATGGTTGGCGAGCCGTTACCTGATTATGGCTTAGTACAGTGCTGTGGATCGGCAGATGTGTGTTGTGACGCGTAGTGTGACCTGCATACGTATTGCTCCGTGTGCCGTATACCGTTGGTGCATTTTGTTTTCCGGACGAATTGGGTTATTTTGTGTTGTGTACCCAGGATGTGATGCGTTTTCCGACTGTGTCGCATAACCGTAGTGTGCAACGTATCCCGAGTGCATCGTGTATCCTGGATGCTGCGAATGTATTGTAAACATCTCGGCCATGTTGTGTTGCGCGGTGGTTTAGTGTGCGTGTGTTCGATGCGTCTAGGTCGTGTTCGTCATCTACAGGATATCGACCCCGCGAAGGGCCATCATTTTGGTGGGACGTTACTCGCATGGAATTCTCCATATCACGGACTCTCTTCAAACTGCAGCTCTCGTGCTACCAAATTTCTTCCAGTAGGAGGCTGCGCAAAACTTGATTCGTTATGTTGAGCGTCCGCGATATCGAGTATGCTAAGCTCCTGTTCAATAGCGATACGCCTCCGGCGCCGTTTCTCCTCTGTTAATCGTGTACTTTCCGGTGCGGTTCCCGTCTCTTTGCTCTCACAAATCGCGTTTTCGTTAACGTAACGTTTCGAGTCACCCGCCTTACTCCGCATCACTTCTCGAGGTATCGTATCTCCTGATTCGGGAACTAGCCTCTGGATGTTTTCTTCCGACGGTATGAGCTCGCGACAATATGTGTTTTCACTGCACCCGTTCGTAGGATGTAGTCTCTATCTATAGAGATAAACCTAGGGTGCCTCCCTTCCGACAGGGTAGCAGATTCGCGCAATGGTCCTGGGATGGGTGAAGCTACGCTGGGAACGTACTCTCGTTCCGTATCCGGATGCGTTCCGGAGTTATCGCTCCAGCCGTGGCATACGACGCGTATTGTACTGCTCCATTACACTTGTCACTTTTTGCGGCTACCGAAACTTTTTCTATTTGCGCGTGATTTACTTTACTGATCCGCGAAACAAATATTGCCGGCCACAAAACGTTCGAAACTCGTTTCACAAATTCATTTGAATCGTAATTTTTTGGAATGTTGCGAAATGAAAACCAACGCGGTGTAAATTCTTTTGCCGAAACGATTTATTGTTCTACGTTTGCCAAAAATTAGTCTTCGATTCCCGCTTTTGGTTTAGAGACCTTCTTCGTGTCCTGTCGCCTTTTTATGCTTTCCTTGCGAACCGAACGCGATCGGTTGAAACCCGAACCGATATCTCACATATTTAAAACGCGCGTTTACGACAGGTCGTTGGGTACCTTGCCAAAGGTTCCAACAATCACATTTCAAGGCCATTGAAATAGTGCATGATGCCTTTATATGGATGAAACATGGCCGTAACAACGATAATAGATGGCAACAAAATTCAACATCACATTTCAAGGCCATTGAAATAGTGCAAGATGGCTTCATTTGGATGAAACATGGCCGTAACAAGGATAATAGATGGCAACAAAACTCAACATCAAATTTCAAGGCCATTGAAATAGTGCAAGATGGCTCCATTTGGATGAAACATGGTAACAACGATAATAGATGGCAACAAAACTCAACATCAAATTTCAAGGCCATTGGATGTAGTGCGCTTTATATGGAAGAAACATGGCCGTAACAACGATAATAGATGACAACAAAACTCAACATCAAATTTCAAGGCCATTGAAATAGTGCAAGATGGCTTCATTTGGATGAAACATGGCCGTAACAACGATAATAGATGGCAATAAAACTCAAGATCAAATTTCAAGGCCATTGAAATAGTGCAAGATGGCTTCATTTGGATGAAACATGGCCGTAACAACGATAATAGATGGCAACAAACTCAACATCAAATTTCGAAGATACTGAAATGGTGCAAGATGGCTTCATTGGATGAAACATGGTCGTAACAACGATAATAGATGACAACAAAATTAAAAATCTAATTTCAAATCCATTTAAATAGTGCAAGATGGCTTCATTTGGATGAAACATGGCCGGAACAACGATAATAGATGACAGCAAAATTCAACATCAAATTTCAAGGCCATTGAAATAGTGCAAGATGGCTTCATTTGGATGAAACATGGCCGTAACAACGATAATAGATGGCAACAAAACTCAAGATCAAATTTCAAGGCCATTGAAATAGTGCAAGATGGCTTCATTTGGATGAAATAGCCGTAACAACGAAAATGGATGGCAACAAACAACATCAAATTTCTAATCCACTGAAATAGTGCAAGATGGCTCGATTTGGATGAAACATGGCCGTAACAACGATAATAGATGGCAACAAACTCAACATCAAATTTCAAGGCCATTGAAATAATGTTACAAAGCTTCATTTGGATGAAACATTGCCGTAACAACGATAATGGATGGCAACAAAACTCAAGATCTAATTTCAAGGCCAATGAATTAGTGCAAGTGGCTTCATTTGGATGAAACATGGTCATAACAACGATAATAGATGACAACAAAACTCAACATCAAATTTCAAGGCCATTGAAATAGTGCAAGATGGCTCTTTTGGATGAAACATGGCCGTAACAACGATAATAGATGGCAACAAAACTCAATATAGTTTCAAGGCCTTTGCAATAGTGCAAGATGGCTTCATTTGGATGAAACATGGCCATAATCACGATAATAGATGGCAACAAAACTCAACATCAAATTTCAAGGCCATTGGAAATAGTGCAAGATGGCTCCTTTGGATGAAACATGGCCGTAACAACGATAATAGATGGCAAAACTCAACATCTAGTTTCAAGGCCTTTGCAATAGTGCAAGATGGCTTCATTTGGATGAAACATGGCCATAATCACGATAATAGATGGCAAAAAAAACTCAACATCAAAAATTCAAGCCCATTTAAATAGTGTAAGATGGCTTCATTTGGATGAAACATGGCCGTAACAACGATAATAGATGGCAGCAAAACTCAACATCAAATTTCAAGGCCATTGAAATATTGCAAGATAGCTTCCTTTTGGATGAAACATGTACGTAACAACGATAATAGATGGCAACAAAACTCAACATCAAAATTCAGGGCATTGAAATATTGCAAGATGGCTCCTTTTGGATGAAACATGGTCGTAACAACGATAATAGATGACAACAAAACTCAACATCAAATTTCAAGGCCATTCAAATAGTGCAAGATGGCTTCATTTGGATGAAACATGGCCGTAACAACGATAATAGATGACAACAAAACTCAACATCAAATTTCAAGGCCATTGAAATAGTGCAAGATGGCTTCATTTGGATAAAACATGGCCGTAACAACGATAATAGATGGCAACAAATTCAACATCAAATTTCAAGGCCATTAAAATAGTGCAAGATGGCTTCATTGGATGAAACATGGCCGTAACAACGATAATAGATGGCAACAAAACTCAACATCAAATTTCAAGGCCATTCAAATACTGCAAGATGGCTTCATTTGGATGAAACATGGCCGTAACAACGATAATAGATGGCAACAAAACTCAACATCCACAAGGCCATTGGAAATAGTGCAAGATGGCTTCATTTGGATGAAACATGGCCGTTACAACGATAATAGATGGCAACAAAACTCAACATCAAATTTCAAGGCCATTGAAATAGTGCAAGATATTCATTTGGATGAAACATGGCCGTAACAACGATAATAGATGGCAACAAAATTCAACATCAAATTTCAAAGGCCATTGAAATAGTGCAAGATGGCTTCATTTGGATGAAATATGGCGTAGCAACGATAATAGATGGTAACAAAACTCAACATCAAATTTCAAGGCCAATGAAATAGTGCAATATGGCTTCATTTGGATGAAACATGGCCGTAACAACGATAATAGATGGCAACAAAATTCAACATCAAATTTCAAGGGCATTCAAATAGTGCAAGATGGCTTCATTTGGATGATGCTGACCGTAACAACGATAATAGATGGCAACAAAACTCAACATCAAATTTAGGCCATTGAAATAGTGCAAGATGGCTTCATTTGGATGAAACATGGCCGTAACAACGATAATAGATGGCAACAAAATTCAACATCAAATTTCAAGGCCATTGAAATAGTGCAAAATGGCTTCATTTGGATGAAACATGGCCGTAACAACGATAATAGATGGCAACAAAATTCAACATCAAATTTCAAGGGCATTGAAATAGTGCAAGATGGCTTCATTTGGATGATGCCTGACCGTAACAACGATAATAGATGGCAACAAAACTCAACATCAAATTTCAAGGCCATTGAAATAGTGCAAGATGGCTTCATTTGGATGAAACATGGCCGTAACAACGATAATAGATGGCAACAAAACTCAACATCAAATTTCAAGGCCATTCAAATAGTGAAAGAAAGCATTTTTTTCATGAAACATGGCCGTAACAACGATAATAGATGACAACAAAACTCAACATCGAATTTTAAGGCCGTTTCAATAGTGCAAGATGGCTTCATTTGGACATTCATTTTAATGAAACATGGCCGTAACAACGATAATAGTAAAGGGCAACAAAACTCAACATCAAATTTCAGGCCATTGAAATTGTTCAAAACGTGTCTCGGCTCGACCGAATGTAATTATAAGCATTTTTAAAAACGCGGTCTTTGTCGTTCGCTAGTTTGAAAGAGACTGATTATCCTGCGCACGGTCTATTTAAGCCCTTTCTACCCGCGACGACCCGCGCGCCATCGCGTTACGCAGCGAACGTTGCCCTTTTCCCGATATCAATTTCGAACATCGACTTTGACAGCCGAGAGGTTTACACCTATCTCCTGTCGTTATCTGTTGTTTTTGGTTTGCGTGTGCCATAAAAGAGGCACGTGGTTTGTCGGCACAGTTACATGTTACATTCTCCCCCGGTATGACGCTCTCGGTGGCTTACGTTGTGCCGACGTCTAAAATAGCTATATTTACCGCAGGTCTCTCTATCATCCCACTCTCAGTCTGTACGGTCACGCGCCGTACCTGATTGTTAACCGGCACACCTTCACAATGCGTCCCCTAGGCCAGCAGTTTCGTGGGTTGTTGGAGTCCGCTATCAATACTAAATCGCCCTCAGCTATTGGTTTCGTAGGCTGGTGCCATTTCGTCCGTCGTCAATGTTGGTAAGTATTCGGAAACCATCGCTTCCAAAACATATCTGCAAACTGTTGTGCCGATTTCGGATTTACGCATCAATGGGATCGAATCGTCAAACGGCAACAGTGGCTTGCCATTTCATTTGCCTGCTAAAATGAAGTGATTTGGTGTTAGTGGGGACTCGGATTCATTTTCTAACGGAATGTCTGTCAGGGTCGCGAATTTACAATCAACTCTACTTCACTCAACCTAGCCCGGAGCAGCTCGTCGGTAGGGTGATGGGGAAGATCGAAGGAGGAAAGCGTCTTTTATCGATTGGATGAGTCTTTCCCATGACCGCAAAATGCAGTGCGGCAGGTGGGTTAAACACCCATCTCGTCCCAGGCTGTACAAATTCTGCCATCAACCGTTCTGCATCAATCAGCGCCGCTGCTCGCCGAGCTCTCGCGATGCACCTACAAAGTTAGTGCCCCGGTCACTAATGAACTCCAACGGCATTCCCTTCCGCTGTGAAGTTGCGGATAGCAAAATGCAAGAGTCCGTAGAGAGGCTATGCGCAACCTCGATGGCAATTCCTCTGGTGGTGAGACAGGTGAAAATCACTCCCCACCGTTTTCGGTTCGTCTTCCGACTGCGACTACCATCGGGCCGAAATAGTCAACACCCGTGTACGAGAAGGGTTGTTGAAACGCAGCTAGCCGTTGGTACGGGAGATCCCATTCCAGGATTTTGTGGTGTGGCACGTCGCACTTTGCAGTATTGACAACAGCGTCTTACTCGGTTATAAGTGGCTTTAAGTTGTGGAACATGGTATTTGAGTCTTATTTCGTTAATCGCCGTTTGATGGTTGGCATGTGGATATTTGTGATGGTACCAACTAATCAGCAGGCCGGTTGCATAATGCTGATTTGGGATGATAACTGGTCGCTTGGTATCATCGCCAACCTACGCATTTATCAATCCTCCCTCATACGCTCCTCATACTCCTTGTTTGTCGATTAACGGGCTCAGTTTGTACAACGGACTTGCTTTGTTAAGTGGCTGTTTCCACGGATGTATTTGTAGCTCACTATTATCGAGTAATCTTATATCATCCTCATAGTGATCTTTCTGTACTTGCTTGTAAATTGCGTATTCAGCTCGTTCCAATTCATCATGCGTTAGCCCTCTTTGCTGCTTAGTCCTTTCTTTTCGGCAGTTATTAAAGAAGCGGTAAACATACGCAACAGCCCTTACAAATCTTTGCCATTTAGAAAATCGAGTGAACTCGATAGTCGAAGTGTTAATCAGTGATGAAGCAAAGTATGACGCATTTCTTCATCTGTCTCTCCTGCTTGATTTTGATGGTTTGGCCACTCGCTGACAGACTCCATAAAAAAGTCAGGGCCACGGAACCATCTGCTAGTCGGGCTGAGTTCCGGTACTTTCTGCCATTTCGTGCCTTCATCGGCAATGTTTCCCTTAGTGGATACCCAATTCCAGTCACTAGCATTCGTGGTCTCGACGATCTCGCAAACTCGTACGGCCACAAACTGGCTGTATCTTCTATGGTCTGCATTTATCCAACTTATAACCGTACGTGAATCTGTCAATATACTTCACGATTGATGTGCAGCCGATGTGAGCCCGCTATCGTCTGGGCCAAGCGTGCTCCTATTACCTGCTTGAAGCTCAAGCCTCGGTATCGACGTAAAGGTTAAAGGAGCAACCTTAGTTTTCGAGCCGACGAGCGCACTCTATCAACCCATCTTCCTCAAACCTTAAATAGGCAGCAGCAGCCATTCCGTTTTCGCTGGCGTCACAGAAAACATGCAGTTCTATGTTGCAGTGATTTATATTTACGGCTTGACGATAACATCGGAATGCTTACTAACTGTATGCTGGGCAGAACGGATGCCCAAGTTTGCCACTTCACAGCAGATTGCCAGTAACTTTCTCGTCCCATTGGATCTTTGCGCGCCACACTTCATTAAGACCTTCAGGTACATTAAGAGGTGGCCAATAAGCTGAGGATCATATATCGACATCAATATTCTTAAAATATCTCTCTTTGGTAAACCTCCTTGAAGCAATGTTTGCGGCTCATATCTCGGAGAGACGCTTGAA
Organism: Anopheles arabiensis; assembly: GCF_016920715.1. NCBI lineage: Eukaryota > Metazoa > Arthropoda > Insecta > Diptera > Culicidae > Anopheles > Anopheles arabiensis. Next base: position 110,211 of record NW_024412159.1, read on the forward strand.
TGTGAACACATCTGTCTCTGTGTTCCACCACATACCAAGTACCTTCTCTGTTGCCATTTCTATTTCAACTGGTACGTTTACTTCTACAGGTTTAACCCGGTTCAACGCGGCCTTGACTTTGGTTGAATTTGACAACCAATTGCGGATCTCAAATCCACCTTGGGCGTGAATGAAGCACATCGAGCTAGCTGAATGGCTTCATCTTCGGTTTCTACGCTGGAGAGCATGTCATCAACGTAATGCTCATATTTAATGCATTCGACTGCTCTCGGATACTCTATTTCGAATCGATCAGCGTTTAAGTTCTTCACATAGTGTGCGGTGCTTGGGGAACATCCTGCGCCAAACGTCATTACTTTAAGCACGTATATTTGTGGGGAGCTTCAATCTTTCCATGTTCCAAAGGAACATCTGACTGCGTTGGTCGCGTGGGTTCATTCGTACCTGGAAGAACATTTCTCGAATGTCGCCTGTTACTGCTACTTTGTACTCACGGAATTTATAAAGGACGTTGAGTAGCCCTACGAGTTGATCCGGTCCAGTCAGCAGGACGGAATTTAAACTGACCCCGTTCACTTTTGCGGCAGCGTCAAATACGATTCGAATTTTGCCAGGTTTATTTGGGTTCGTGACTGAAATATAGGCAAATACCAGTCATTCGGCTCACTGGCGTTTTGCTCGGTTTGGGTGAGTTTTCTTATATATCCCCTTTGCTCGTACTCCACTATCTTAGCGTGCATTGTGGTGGCTAGCTCTGGATCACGACGCAGTTTTCTCTCAAGCACTCGTGACGTTTCAAAGCCATTGCTCTGCTATTGGGAAGCTTAACCATATCATATTTCCAGGAGGCTTGCTTCAAAATGCCCATCTATCAACCGAACATTTGAGGCGAGGATATTCAGCGCACGTTCTTCATCATCGGAGCGCAAATGTTTAACAGGACGGTACAACCCCAACGATTCTAAAGAGAAGTACTCCAATGTCAGATCCATCTCATCATCTTTCATTTTGTTGCAGGGACAAATATGCACATTCAAGGATTTATTTTCATCATTCCCAGTATCGGATGTACTACGTTTACATGACGTCTAACTCTAACGTTATGACGTTTGACGTCTAACTGCTCGGTCGCATATCGCTGTGCTCCGCGTTTTCCAAAAATATTTAAGTGTATTTTCTAACGTACCCAGTTAATACTCGTTCAATTGACTACCAACCTGCTTCCTGTTACTGTTGCGCGTTAGTGTGTTATTTCATTGACCCACGACTGTGTATTAACGTTTTTAATCCGGGTTAACGGTGGTGTGATCAAAACCGCGCATAATTTCGCGATGGCGGCTATCTGTTTCGCGTGTGCTGTGCCACTGGATGCTGCCGACTGTATCGTCGGCTGTGCGTACTGTGAGGCTACTTTTCACCGCGGTTGTTGCAGGCTGCCTTCCGAGCTGATTGATGCGGTCCTGACTCACATCGATCTGCACTGGAGCTGCACTGGGTGCACAATATCCTGAAAAATCCGCGCTGCCGATCAGTCAAAGAGATCGGGGCTCAGGTCGGTTTTCAAGCTGCTCTCACCAACTGTTGCGGCTGTGGGAAGCTTATTGAACCGATTATCGCCGAGGTGCGCAGTGGATTTACTCTACTGCAAAATGCACCCATACCTCAGCTTTGCAATACCGATCCTCGGCCCGTTGCGGGTAGAAAGCGGCGGCGTATCATCGAGGATTCTATGTCCCCTGATGTCAACAAAAACGTAAACATTCGTCAAAATAACATGTATGCAGCGTCATCGCCAAGCGCGTACACTAACACTACAGTCGGCATCCCACCCCCGTCTACGCTACCGGAAGAACTCATGGGAACCGATTCGCTATCGTCACCGCTTCGAGCAGCGTTTCCCCAGCCGGCCACAGACAGAATATGGATCCGACTATCTCGCTTGTCCACTGCCGTCACCGTGGAGCAAGTGGTCGCTTCTGTGAAACGCCGTTTAGCCACCGATGACGTCCTAGCATACTGCTTGCTGAAGAAGGGGTCAGTGTTGACAGCGTAAACTGGCTTTCTTTCAAAGTGAGCCGGCCGCCCTTCGTGACGCAGCACTCGCCCCATCGTCCTGGCCTGTCGTTATTGGTGTGCGTGAATTTGTAATCCCGTCAACGAGAGCATGGACACTCATCGTCACCAATCACCATCAAACACCGTTCTCTCACACACGCACACCTGTTGTCATCGATCGCCGTTCGATGCCTCGCACACCAACATCCACTGTCTATCACTCACCGGCACACGCGTCAACTTCACAGGCTCAAACACTAACATCACCACAATTGGGAGAACACACGCTGAATGACACCACTCATGGTCCTAATTCAACACTCATTGACGGCCCGCTTTTAATTCGCCGCACTTCCAACACCAACTACAACAGACCACACTTGACCGTTTCTTTCACGAATAGACGAACCTCTGTTAAGTCTGCACAAACACCTACCTGTTATGTTCCTGCTGCTAATGCGCTTCGCACTGCCCGTTCCACTGCCTCTGTTTACTATCAAAACGTGCGGGGACTGCGCACGAAGGTCGATGAGTTTCGCCTGTCGGTGTTGGAATCCAATTTCGATGTAATAGTGCTTACGGAAACCTGGCTCGATCCTAGTCTACCTTCGGCTTTGCTGTTTGACGATAGCTTCCGAGTCTACCGATGCGATCGTAGTGTTGACAACAGTACATGTTCCCGCGGTGGAGGTGTGTTGATTGCGTGCTCTCTCTCTGACGTCACGGGAACACACAACGGTGCATCCATCGCTTGAGCTAGTGTGCGTTGTAATACAACTAGGCAATTCCCGACTATTCATCATTGCTGCATACCTCCCGCCTAGACTTGCCGCAAATGCTGCCACGCACCGTGAAATTGAAAACTGCATTCGCTCATTATGCTCAACTATGCATCCCGGAGACGGTTTACTCCTGTTAGGAGACTTCAACCAACCTCTCGTCTCCTGGTCAGCCGCTCAGCATGATCCGGATTTGCCATTTCTGCATTTTGAGCCACGTACGCGAGCGGCTCTCTCCGCTCTGTTTATGGACGAGATGCATCATAGCGGACTTTTCCAGATCAATGGTCATCTTAACACCAGCGGACGCGTCTTAGACCTGGTGTTTGCAAATAATGCTGTTGCTTCTGTTTGCCTTCCGCTTGAACTTTGCCTCACCCGCTGTTAGCAATTGACACCTATCACCCTGCGCTTGAGTTGGCCATCCCGCTACCACGAGAGGAATCAGCCGTTCCTGCGCTAACATCACGCCTTGACTACGCGAGGACGGACTTTAACAGGCTCCTGCCGATGATCGCCTCGTTCGCGAATGTCTTCGATTGTTCCCGTTACGCCACTCTTGACCTCGCTGTGAAAGATTTTGAGCGGTTCTTGTTGCAAGCCCTGAATGAATGCACGCCGGTGAAACGACTAAACAGAGGCCCCCCAGGGTGACAGAACGCTGCGCAGGCTCAAAACGGCTAAAGCTGCCGCGTATCGCGATTATTTGTTGCGTAGGTGTCCGCTGCATTGCGCAACTATAATACTGCGCACTCTCTCTATCGGCGCTATACAGGTTCCGCTACCTGGGGCACGTACGGCGTACGGTTTTGCGCTGCCGCAGCAATTCACGTGTACTGTGGAACTTCGCAAACAATCGTCGGAAATCCTCTGGTTTCCTAGCTCCGTCAGTTTCAACGGGCGCAACGGCAACAATCCGTCTGCAGTATGTGATATTTTTGCCTCGCGCTTTGCCGCCACCTTCTTCCAGCTGTAACTGATGAGAGGCAGATAGCCGACGCATTATCAAACGTACCGGTGGATGCTATGGCCCCAAACTTGCCGATCATCGATGAGTATTCAGTCTCGAAAGCGATTGACAGGCTGAAATCTTCGTTTGCTCAGGGCCTGACGGGATCCCGGCTTCCACGCTTAAGCGTTGTGGCACCACCATCGCGCCTATCCTGGCCTCGATTTTTCGCGACTCGCTGCGTTCGGGCATCTATCCTGCCTGCTGGAAAACTTCGTGGCTTGTTGTGCACAAAAGGGGACAAATCAAATGCATGTAATTACCGTGGCATTACATCGCTTTGTGCCTGCGCTAAGGTCTTCGAGCTCCTGGTGTACGAACCTCTCGCAGCTGCCTCGAACTACATTAGCACAGCTCAACATGGATTTGTCCCTCAGCGTTCAACCACCAACCTGGTTGAGTTCGTTAGCCTCTGCCACAGGACCATCGATGCCGGCTCGCAGATCGACGCAGTCTACACGGACATCAAGGCTGCCTTCGATAGCGTTCCGCACGCCTTGCTGCTCGCAAAGCTCGAAACGCAGGTGCCCGTGCAGCTGCTGGCCTGGATGCGCTCTATCTTGCTGGTCGCGCATACTGCGTGAAGATGGAACCCTATACGTCGTGCCGTATCGATGCTTCTTCGGGGGTGCCGCAGGGTAACCTTGGACCGCTGCTGTTTGTCATTTTCCCTGAATGACGTAACACGGTTGCTCCCTCCTGACGGCCACCTACTGTATGCAGATGACGCGAAGCTGTTCCTGCCTATCCGTGACCGGTCAGACCAACTCCGCCTTCAAGCCACTCTAAGTGCCTTCCAGTCATGGTGCTCTTTGAATGGTCTTGAATTGTGCGTCGAAAGTGTGTTGTCGTTACGTTTGCGAGAAAGCGGTGCCCAGTGTATGACTATGAGTTAAATGGATCTACCATTGGTCGCAAAACTGTGTCACGGATCTAGGAGTGCTCCTTGACGAAAAGTTGAGCTTCCACGACCAGCTAGAGCACGTTGTCACTAAGGGTAACCAATTGATCGGCTTACTAAAACAAATAGCACGAGACATCACTGACCCGATCTGCATCAAGACGCTATACTGTGCTTTGGTGCGACCAGTGTTAGAATACGCTTCAGTAGTATGGTGGCCTACAGCTGCTCGCCCCTAGCTCGTTTAGAGTCGATCCAGCGCAAATTCACGCGGTTCGCTTTGCGCTCCTGGAGTGTCAACTGGATATGAGGGACGCTGTGCGTTGCTTGGCATCGAGACGCTGAAGCAGCGGAACTGCAACGCTCAGAGGCTGTTTGTCGCGGGACTTCTTGACTATCGGATCGACTCGCTTCTTTCGAGGCTCAACATGTATGTCCCGCCGAGATCGCTCAAAGCTAGATCGCTACTTGACGTGGAGGAACGCCGCACTCGCTTTGGCTCCTCTGATCCGTTTATTCGTATGTGCCGTGAGTTTAATGTTATTTGTGATCGTCATCAACCTGACATGTCGCGCACCGCATTGTTAAATAGTATTCGTGTCGTGTGACCTTTTACATGTTAATTATGTTACTTAAGACTAAGCGTGACAAATGAATGACCGAAATTTGACTATGCTAATGTAAATGAATTCGCTTCAAGTGGGCCACTTGCGGTCCGTTGAATTTTAATTAATAAATAACAAATAACAAATCACATGGCCCATAAACCACCCATCCAAGTCGCGTCTTCGATGCAGCTGGCTCATCTACCATTCTTTCGATCGTTTTTAGCGCTTGGCTCAAGCAATTGCCAATACCGATGAGAATTTTCGCTGAGACGTTTTGATACAACAACGGCAGCCTTTTTGATAATTGTACTCAGCTGCTAATTGCGTCGGTGTCACTGTCTGGCTGCATAAACCAAGCGTGCGAACCGTGTGTTGCTTTCATATCATACACGGTAGACGCTCCAGCGCCAGATAATTTCACGGAAAGCTCTACCGATTGCTCCTCGACTCTGCTCTGGTTTCGGGTCCACGATATGCACAAGGGGCGAGGCGTGCCACTGATGCCCAGTTGCATTAACAAATCATGCTCCATAAATGTCGCCGATGATCCGTCGTCTAGGAGCGCGATTGTGTCAACGCTCCGTCCATTGCCGTGCAGCGTCACCGGAACATATTTTAACAGCACACCCCCGGGAAGCGCGGAGTGTACATTGCAGCTACTATTGACCCGATTGCTCTCTTGCTGAGTGTCCGGTTGGACTTGGTTGTTACTTGGTGAATGTAGCAACCGATGATGACGACGTTCACACCCATGCATTCCACATAAAACATGGACGTCACAAGCACCCTGATGCTTTCGAAGACATGTCCTGCATCGAGATCCACGTTTAATTAGCGTCCAACGTGAATGCACACTCATCCCCAGAAACTTGCTGCACACGGATAGGGCTTGACATTCTCCATGGCAAGCAACACAATGCTCTGTGTTGCCCTCAGATGTTGACTGTGCTGGCGCTGGTTTTATGGTCGTACCTGTGGGTGAACGTTCTGATAAGCGTACTTACGGTCGTGATGACGATCATTAGACTCAACCTTCACCTCCCGACCGCTCGTATGCTTCACGCCTCGGCTGGCAGCGCGTACCAGTTCCTTCACCCAATCGTTGAATACGGCCAGTGTGGTGTGCGTGCAGCGGTTTTGGTAGTAGTACCAGTTCAGCCTCACGTACGGCGGCAGCTTGTCCGAGCTCCTCCAGCAGTGGTCCTCCGTTGAAGTAGCTGTGTAGTCAGAGCCCGTTATAGATGCACAGAAGTTCCTCACAGCGACACCATAATCCACAAGTGCATCGATCGGTCATCCTTCGGGAGCGGCATACGACGAATGTTGGCCATCAGCGTATTGACGACCAGCTCTGGGCGTCCGTAGCATTATTTGAGGATTTCGATGGCCTCGGGAATACTGTCCGGATATAGTAGGCAACTAGCGACTGCCTCACGGGCCTTACCCCTTAAACATGCCTGTAGCCGTAACATGTTTTCATCGTTGGTGTAACCGCATATAGCCGTGGAGTGTTCGTATTGGCTATGAACGCCATCCACTCCTTGGGGTCCCCGCTAAAGGGTGGCAGCTCACGACTCGTACACCTTCGCGCTGAGACTTGACTCTCGTTAAAGGAAGGAAAATTTGCCGCGTAGTTCTGTGCCCCGGTTCGTGGCGCCTGGGTCGTTCCTTCTGGTCTCACTGGCACAAAACTTACGGCTGGTCTGTATGACTCCTCAGGCTGCCTTGCGGTGTAGCTCGTCGAGGCGGCACGATTCCTCTAGTAGCTGTTTAGTTTCGGCCAATCGACGGAGCTCACTTCTTTCAATGGCCAGAAGTTTCTCCTCTAACAGCCGTTGCTCAAACTGCTTTTCGATCTTCCTCAACTCTTCGTCGATCGCTGTGGATTGTCTCACAGGATGTTTCATCGGCACAGCAACCACTTGGGGCGGTAGACGGTAGTTCTCCGACCGTATCGGTCCAGCAACCACAGCTGGGATGTGGCTGCCTAGCTCCAGTTTGAAAGAGACCGATTATCCTGCGCACGGTCTATTTAAGCCTACCCGCGACGACCGCGCCATCGCGTTACGCAGCGAACGTTGCCCTTTTCCAGATATCCGAATTTCGAACATCGACTTTGACAGCCGAGAGGTTACACCTATCTCCTGTCATTATCTGTTTGTTTTGGTTTGCATGTGCCATAAAAGAGGCACGTGGTTTGTCGGCACAGTTACATGTAACAGAAAAAGTGTAAGATGGCTTCATTTGGATGAAACATGGCCGTAACAACGATAATAGATGGCAAAAAAAACTCAACAACAAATTTCAAGGCCATTGAAATAAGTAGTGCAAGATGTCCTTTTGGATGAAACATGGCCGTAATCACGAAAATAGATGGCAACAAATTTCAAGATCTAATATCAATGCTATTAACATAGTGCAAGATGGCTTCATTTGGATGAAACATAGCCGTAACAACGATAATAGATGGCAACAAATTCAACATCAAATTTTAAGGCCATTGAAATAGTGTAAGATGGCTTCATTTGGATGAAACATGGCCGTAACAACGATAATAGATGGCAACAAAACTCAACATCAAATTTCAAGGCCATTCAAATAGTGCAAGATGGCTTCATTTTGGATGAAGCATGGCCGTTACAACGAAAATAGATAACAAATTTCAAGATCTAATATCAATGCTATTAACATAGTGCAAGATGGCTTCATTTGGATGAAACATGGTCGTAACAACGATAATAGATGGCAGGCCATTGAAATAGTGCAAGATGGCTTCATTTGGATGAAGCATGGCCGTAACAACGATAATAAATGACAACAAAACTCAACGTCGAATTTTAAGGCCATTGAAATAGTGCAAGATGGCTTCATTTGGATGAAACATGGCCGTAACAACGATAATAGATGGCAACAAATTCAACATCAAATTTCAAGGCCATTCAAATAGTGCAAATGGCTTCAGTTGGATGAAACATGGCCGTAACAACGATGATAGATGACAACAAAACTCAACATCAAATTTCAAGGCCATTCAAATCGTGCAAGATGGCTTCATTTGGATGAAACATGGCCGTAATCACGAAAATAGATGGCAACAAAACTCAATATCTAATTTCAAGGCCATTCAAATAGTGCAAGATGGCTCCTTTGGATGAAACATGGCCGTAACAACGATAATAGATGGCAACAAAACTCAACATCAAATTTCAAGGCCATTCAAATAGTGCAAGATGGCTTCATTTGAATAAAACATGGCCGTAACAAAGATAATAGATGGCAACAAAACTCAACATCAAATTTCAAGGCATTGAAATAGTGCAAGATGGCTTCATTTGGATGATGCCTGATAACAACGATAATAGATGGCAACAAAACTCAACATCAAATTTCAAGGCCATTGAAAATAGTGCAAGATAACTTCATTTGGATGAAACATGGCCGTAACAACGATAATAGATGGCAACAAACTCAACATCTAATTTCAAGGCCATTGAAATAGTGCAAGATGGCTTCATTTGGACTGATAGCCGTAGCGCAACAACGATAATAGATGGCAACAAAATTCAACTTCTAATTTCAAAGGTCATTGAAATAGTGCAAGATGGCTTCATTGGAAGCATGGCTGTCCCACATCGATTATAGATGGCAACAAATATAAGATCTAATATCAATGCTATTAACATAGTGCAAGATGGCTTCATTTGGATGAAACATATGGCCGTAACAACGATAATAGATGGCAACAAAACTCAACATCTAATTTCAAGGCCATTGAAATAGTGCAAGATGGCTTCATTTGGATGAAACATGGCCGTAACAACGATAATAGATGGCAACAAAATTCAACTTCTAATTTCAAAGGTCATTGAAATAGTGCAAGATAGCTTCATTTGGATGAAGCATGGCCGTTACATCGATTATAGATGGCAACAAATTTCAAGATCTAATATCAATGCTATTAACATAGTGCAAGATGGCTTTATTTGGATGAAACATGGTCGTAACAACGATAATAGATGACAGCAAAATTCAACATCAAATTTCAAGGCCATTGAAATAGTGCAAGATGGCTCCTTTTGGATGAAACATGGTCGTAACAACGATAATAGATGACAACAAAATTCAACATCAAATTTCAAGGCCATTCAAATAATGAAAGAAAGCATTTTTTATGAAACATAGCCGTAACAACGATAATAGATGACAACAAAACTCAACATCAAATTTTAAGGCTATTTAAATAGTGCAAGATGGCTTCATTTGGATGAAACATGGCCGTAACAACGATAATAGATGGCAACAAAATTCAACATCAAATTTCAAGGCCATTGAAATAGTGCAAGATGGCTCCTTTTGGATGAAACATGGCCGTAACAACGATAATAGATGGCAACAAAACTCAACATCAAATTTCAAGGCCATTCAAATAGTGCAGATGGCTTCATTTGAATGAAGCATGGCCGTAACAACGATAATAGATGGCAACAAAACTCAACATCAAATTTCAAGGCCATTCAAATAGTGCAAGATGGCTTCATTGGATGAAACATAGCCGTAACAACGATAATAGATGACAACAAAACTCAACATCTAATTTCAAGGCCATTGAAATAGTGTAAGATGGCTTCATTTGGATGAAACATGGCCGTAACAAAGATAATAGATGGCAACAAAACTCGCTCAGCATCAATTTCAAGGCCATTGAAATAGTGCAAGATGCCTTCATTTGGATGAAATATGGCCGTTACAACGATAATAGATGGCAACAAACTCAACATCAAATTTCAAGGCCATTCAAATAGTGAAAGATGGCTTCATTTGGATGAAACATGGCCGTAACAACGATAATAGATGGCAACAAAACTCAACATCAAATTTCAAGGCCATTCAAATAGTGCAAAATGGCTTCATTTGGATGGTATGGCGATAGTCACGTTAATAGATGGCAAAACTCAACATCAAACTTCAAGGACATCCGAGGAGCAGAAGTCGCGTTTCAAGGTGGCTGACTGCCAGGTGGTCAAGGTAACAAGCGTGTTGCGTATCGGGATATGCGACGCTGTATCGATTCCATTCTCTCAGAAAGTCTTTGGGTTGAGGGCTTCCAGACGACACAGGCGTATTCGAGTACCGGGCGGATAATACCACAGTATAACGCTTTGATGCAGACTGGGTCTTTGAAATCTC